>NC_088795.1:1398409-1466811 GCF_011386835.1 Chrysemys picta bellii
ATCAACTACTTCTCCTGGTGTTAGCGCCCATGTTTAGAACAAGGGCATTTCATATGAAATCAGAGAACGATTTGTGAGCAGTAAGAAATATTGACACTAAAATGTCTTTGGTTAAAACCAGAAATGTTTTCAAAATAAAATGTTTTCATGTTTTTTCATCTGAAATATTTTCATGGGAAATTTTGAAAAAAAGAAAAAATAAATAAATTATAAAAAAAAATTAAATTTCATATGGAAAAACAATTGATATTTCTGAATAATCTGTATACTGAAATAGCCTCAGATACATGCAATTATTTTCATGTACTGGGATTTTGTATACAGTAGAACTTTAAAATGAGAGTGCATGTGCTTCTGTTAGTTTGTCTGAATTTATGCAAATAAATTATATGCAAATTTCTAAAATGATTCTTTTGTTAGCTATTTCATTAGAGTTGGTTAAAAAAAAACAATTTCACACAAAAAGTAGATTTTGAAATTTCATAGTGTTCAAAGTGGAACAATTTCAGTTTTACAAAATATTTTCCAGAAAATTTCAAATTTTCAAAATTTGTACACAAATCCCATGCAACCGCATTCACGTGTTCTTGCAAAGGGTGCGAGTCAAGGCAAAGTGTGATTGCTTTTAAAGCCGCTAAACTCTCCTCTCTGTTCCCCACCACATCTTTTTGTCACTAGGGCTGTAAGAGCTACCTTCTCTTTTGCAGCCTTCCTCCATCTCGTCCATTCTCCATCTATTTTCCCGTCTCATCTGACAATATACCCTTCATTCCTTGCCTGTACTGCTAATCTCTGCTATTATTTGGTTTTGAATTGCTAAGCATTTAGGAACCGAACTTGTTTAAATAACAGTGTATAAAATCAGGCCTCCCCAAAAACCTAGGCATGTGCTGAATGGTACCCATGTGAGTAGAGGCATTGAAGTCAACATGTCTATGTAAAGTCAAACGTGCATATATTTTTGCTGGACGGGACCTACGGTTGTATCCAAACTGTAACTGCTAAGCCAAGGACTCTCAAGCTGGGAATTGCAGCCCCAAGAAAGGGATGTGACCAAGTCCAGAGGGGCCATATGCCTCCTCCCTTACTGCAGGGTGAGATGAGGAGGCTTGGAATATTTTTCAGTTGTGACACGAGGTCACAGTATGGAAAAGATTGAGACGCTCTCCTAACCTTTAGAGATTTGTCTATTGCTAATTGTAACTGTGTTTCTGTCTTGTGTGATTTGGCTATTTCAATATCCAACCCTTATTTGAACTCTGGGATGTTTGAAGACGTCAATACTTCATGCCACTGACCTTTTGTTACCTTCTTTTTTTGATCCATACTAAATGCTTTTCAATCAGATTTCAGTACACTTCCAATGTCATGTAGGCTCTGACAAAGTTTAGCTGCCACAAACTTAATTTCAGATTCCAGCACAAAGCCATTGTAATTAATGTTAATGAGGAAATTAAATATTTGAATTTTGATCTTGGTCTTCAGACGTAGAAGAGATGTAGTGTTCACATAGGGGAAATCACAATTAACATTCAGGTCAGACAAGACCTACAAATGGTACTGAATGTTCAGCTCTGACACATTCCCAGAGGCTGCTGGAAGCGCTAGGCATAAGATCCGTTTGCATATAAACATATGTGACAAAACTGACAAGCCAATCATGTATAATTTAAATAGTTGCAGATTACTACAAGGTGTTTAGCACTGACAGAATTGGCCACATGGAGGCTGTTGCTATAGGAGCTGGAGTGGTGTTTACATGATGCAGAAGAAATCTGAATCAACACACATGCAAATGTATCTGCAGTTACTTTATAGGAGTAAAGTTTTATTGTCCATAAAAGAGTCTTTATAAAGCAATAGACCAGATTATCTGCTGTGGCCAAATTGTGCTCAGCACAGCAGAGAAGGAGAGGCCTTCAAGGGGCCAGTTATAGTTTCCCTGACTCTTAGCCTGGCTTTGATCCCAGCTCAGGCTTTGGAACAGGTTAGAGTAGCCTCAGGGCTTGTTATAAATGAGAGGGGGGGGGGTAGCTCCCTTTTGTGGACATGCAGCCAGCCAGTTGGCTATGGAATCCCTCTTGGTGGTTGTTCTCTACTTGCTTTACCTGTAAAGGGTTAACAAGCCCACAGGTAAAAGGAAAGGAGTGGGCACCTGACCAAAAGAGCCAATGGGAGGGCTAGAACTTTTTAAAATTGGGGGGGAAAAAACGTCCCTTTGTCTGTGTGTTCTGGTTCTCCAGGCAAGAGGGGAACAGGGAGCAGTTATTTTGTGAGAAGCTTAAGGCAGATATGAAAAACCATCAGATCATACCTAGAGATTGCTTCTCTGAAACCCCAGATATGTAAGGAAATTAGGGAATGTCTAAGAAGCAGGGCCGGTTCTAAGCACCAGCAAAGCAAGCAGGTGCTTGGGGCGGCAGATTTGCAAGGGGCGCAAGAATCCAGCCTGGGAGCTGAGAACCAACAGGGGCCCCTGGGAGCTGTAGTTCCTTGGTTAGCTCCCTGCCTATAGAGCCAGCCCTGGAGCAGGGAAAGAACTACATTTCCCAGCATTCCCTTGGCCACTAGCAAGAGGAAAGGGTGGGGGAAGGAGTATGGAACTGAAATCTGCAGCTTGCTGTGAATGGTAGGAACAGAGACGCTCTAGGTTTTTGCCGCCCCCCAACCCCTGTATTGCCCCAGCCTGGACTCTCCCCCGCCCACACCCCCTGCCGCCCCAGCTCTGGCTCCCATCCACACCTCCTGCCGCCCTTGTCCTGGGCTCTCCCCCGCCCTGCACCTCCTGCCACCCCAGTCCTGGGCTCTTCCCCCACCCGCACCCCCTGCCGCCCCAGCTCTGGCCCCCACCCGCATCTCCTGCTGTCCCAGCCCTGGGCTCTCCCCCAAAGAAGGAATTGGGGGGACTAAATGGACAGTGCACCTCTCTATCTGAAGCCTAGCAAGGGAGGTATGTGGATCCCAGTAGAATTTAAAATGAAAACTAAGGGAGGGGAGGCTCTGGACCTGGGCAGCTTTAGATACAGTACCAGGCACTTCTGAGCCATGGAAGCAGAAATTGACTTTTCCTTTCCAGATTCAGCTAATATTCAGAAAGGGAATCTAGCACCTGCCTTCCAGATTTGAACACCTCAAAATTCAGGAGTGCTCAAGCTCAATTTGGGCAGCTGTTACTTCATTTCCCCCAAATCAAATATACTGATCCACTGTAACTTGCTGTAGAAAAAGTAGAATAAATTGAGCAAGAAACGCTTCCCAGTGGTTATTAGGACTGGAATTGCTGTTTTCAACAGCCATTGCTTTTTTTTTTTTTAAGTTTTAGTTTTATTTGTTTAAAAGGAAGAGCGTGATAGTGCATTCCCCATCGAAACAAAGAATGGAACAAAAGAATAATAAAGGCACCTCAACTTTTTCTCATTTATGTAGGACAGTCTTATAATATGCATCCAGATATCCTCCAGTCACACAAGCTGAAAATTGTTCCACTTTACTGCAGTTTTGTAACCATATGGGAACCAATCCTGTCTGTGTTCTGTGCACATCCAAAATTCCTGCTGAATGACCCGCCCTGGGAGCGAGTTACCAGTGACCCAGGCCTGGGGCGGCAGGAGGGTGCAGTTGGTGGGGGGAGAGGGAGAGAGCCCAGGGCTGGGGTAGGGGGCAGCCAAAATGTTTTTTGCTTGTGGCAGCAAAAAACCTAGAGCCGGCCCTGTCTGTATGTATAAATATCTTCTGTGTGTTCCATTCTATGCATCCGATGAAGTGGGCTGTAGCCCATGAAAGCTTCTGCTCAAATAAATGTGTTAGTCTCTAAGGTGCCACAAGTACTCCTGTTCTTTTTGCGGATACAGATTAACACGGCTGCTACTCTGAAACCTGTCAATAAATTCTAGAAAATACTCTCTGACGGTCACCATTGCAGGGACATTTTCACTAGGTTCTGTTGTTGTTACAACATGCACCATTAAAGTCAGTTGATCCATATGGCTGATGTCAGGTGTGCAGTCCAGAATAACAGAGTAATGAGTTGCTGACTTCAGATTTGCCACAATCTTCTGCTTGACTTTTGTTGCCAGTAACAGTATGATCTCATTTTGAATTGTTTTTCCGAGGTCGTGGGGTGTGTCCATTTCTTGGGTGGTGACTCTTCTTAGATGCTCCTGGAGTACAGCATCAACCTCAGCCATCAGCTCCACAATTTTAAGGAAGTTTCCATTGTTTGGCACATGCAGCTGATCTGAAGTGCCACACAGTGCTAGGTTTTGGGTAGCAAGCATTCTCACAATGGCAACGAGCCTTTTCAGAACATTTTGCCAGTGAAGAGACTCTGATGCAATCTTCTCTTGATGCTGACCATCTGTGGTGGTCTTTAACCTTATTCTCATCTCAAGCTCTTTCCACCTATGGAATGCTCTCTGGTGATTTGCTGCCTTCTCATGGCATGCCAGATTTCTAGCCAGATTTTTCCAGTCCTTTGTTCCTGTAGAACCCAATGTGGCTGGAACATTAGACTGGAAGGGTTTGCAACAAAAACAGGATGCAGCATTCTAGGTTTTTGAGTACATAAGCCATGGCCTCTTCACTTTGTCACCATTGGGGATTTCACACCAGTAATGTGTTGGATGGAAGCTACTATTTTCATTGTCTTTGGGGAACGTGAAGTTTTTCACTTGCTGTGGCCCATGCAGTACAAGGAAGTCCCTCAGGCTACTGCTGAAGTGGGTCCACAGTCCTGGATCATCTAGACTTAAGGAACTAAATTCAGCAGCAGCTGTTTCTTGCACCTCCACCACACTCTTCTCTGATCTACACTTTTCTTCAGGAATGTGCGTGGTTACGATATGGATGCTGCAGTAGCTGCCAGGTCACCTGCACTCTGACTAACTGGACGATCAGGCATCTCCTCACCACTCACATCCTCACTGGGGCTGGAAGGTTCACCGTGAACATTTGTGTCTGTGTATCTCAGGAGAGCTCCTTCCTGCTTAGATAGAAAAGCTTCTTTTGCTTTCTTTCTTTTTCTGAATGCTGCCCCAGAGGGGCGTTTTCTTCTTTCACTAGGACGGCTGGTCTGTGCCAGCTATAGTGGCTCTCAACACTCAATTGAAGGGGACAAATAAGCAGGCTGGTAGCAGAGTCTGAGTGAGGGAAGATATCAGCGTCTTAAGGGCCTAACTGGCTCCTACTATTTCAGTTGACTGCCTGTTCTCCTCAAGTGGGTTCAGGGAAGCAGCAGGAAACAGGAAGCTCCCTGAGAAGCTGGTGTTAATCAGTCCAGGCTCCTGCGGGTGCTGGAGAGGTACACAAGAGGCTCCTCCTCCTCTCTCTCCCTGCAGCTCCTGCTGCTTTCTGTTATTCCCTCTCACCTTTTCACCTGCCTGTCTGTTATGTCTCTTGTGCCCTCCTTCCTGCAGCACAGCACTCCACCATCTCTGTGCATCTCGAGCAGAGAGAATACATAGGCACCCGCAGCAGACACAATTTTCTACACTCTGGGTCCTATTGGCGCCCCCCCATAGTCTGGCACCGGAGGCGGCCATCTCAGTTCACCTCATGGTAAGGCCAGCCCTGTCCTGTGGGCACGGAGAACCTAACTCCCATTGAGGTCAGCCAGGGAGGCTGGATGTGCACATTACAGGAAATAGACTGTCAGGGCAGCAGAATCCACTGAAAAACCGCGTATTGCGAATTGCAACGCAGGCTCTCACTGGGTGGCTCTTTGTCCTGCCTCTGTTGGCTGGAGCGTGAGCAGAGCTTTATGAGACAGCTGCTGCGGCTGTAGCCAGCCATCGAAGCGAGTTTCCCATCGTCTCTCTTCTGGCCGTGGATGCTCGACTGCAGCAGCTCCGTAGAGGTCCCAGCCTCGCTCTTTAATGCCCATTCTCCCCGTGCTCGCATGGCGCTTCATGGACCATTGAGTAGCCCCAGTTGTGGACACAGGCACCAGCAACCGATTCCCCAAGCCAAAGTCCCCTTGGCAATCCAGGGAGCCTTAGCCTGGGTTGTCTGGAGCGCAGGGTTTGGCCCATGGTGACTGCAGACACTGCACAGCCGCACGGTGACTCCTGTGACCCCTCTGCCCATCAGCACTCGGCTCTCCCGCATTCTGCTGAGCGCCTGAGATCTGGGGGAACAGAAACCCTTTGTTAGAGACAGAAAATCTCCTCCCAGGAACACTCTGTCAGTGGCTGCCAAAGGCCTTCCCTGTGAAACCCCAAATGCGCAGCCCCTCGGTTTCCCACTGCGGAGATCTCTGCTCTTTCACTGGTCACCTGTGGCTGCAGTCTCTGACGGGGGAATGTAGAGGGGTTTTGCCAATGATCCCTTCTACAGCGCCCATAATGGGAGGAAGTTTGGCCTTGTGATGTGAGGCCTGGGTCTGAGAATCCGGGCTCCTGGGTTCTGTGACTCTAGAAGGGGGCGTGGTCTAGTGGGTGGAGCTGGATTGGTTGACAATGAGTGAGAGGGGCTTGTGCTGAAGGACCCTGGTTCAATCCCCTCCAATTCCTGTGGTGTCTACATGTGGCCATGACTTTACTTACCTATCAGTGTAGGTTGTTTAGCCTATTCCTGGACACATTCTTACATCTGCTGCTGGCCATCCTGAGATGTAGGTCCTTCATCCACACAAGGACATGGCTCATCAAGGTTGATCCAGCAGCTCCCATCTGGTCTTCACCTCCGCAATGGATGGTGAGCTCTAACCTGACCAGAGAAAGACAGGGTGGTGTTCTTCGGGGGAACACAGCTTAACAATGCCCATAGTTCTTTCCCACTAGAACCACATCTGAACAGAAAAAGACCTTCAGCCAATTATTTACTTACACTTTGAAGGGGTGAAATTCAGCCCTGTGCAGACAGCCAGGACAAGGTCTGTGCATCACAGCGGGTTTCAGTGGTACTTCACTGCACCGGTGCTGTGAGTTCTCCTCCTGGATTGGAACAGCCAGTGGGAATCCTGTGAGGTACAGAGCAGAGAGAGGTTTGGGCCACAACGTTCACCTCAGAGGCTGAGCTTCTGCAGACTTTTGGGATGTTCCCATCTGAGGAGGATGATTTTGGCCAGCCCTAGTTCAGAGCTTTCAGTCACCTCAACCGGTGATTCTCTGGCACAATTGATCTAATGTAGCTGACCTTTTCAGGCCTAGCCCCCACCTCCGACACCCCTTGTACCTCACCATTGCCATCTAACAGCCCCTGTCCCTTCTCTTGATCCCTGCCAAGCCCAAATACAGAGCCTAGCTCATGCTCCTCCTCTCCTAGCCCTTCTCCTTACACGATCTTCCCCTACCTCTGACAAACTGATCACCGTGCCCTTCCCCAGCTCCTGGAGGAATCATGGCTCCTCGGGAAAACCTGGGAATGGGTGGCTTCTACCTCCGGGTGGGGTGTGTGGTTTTCCATCTACACATCAGTGAGAGCCAGTACTTCTCGATTTTACAGGATGAGGTTACGGCTCCCCAAGCTGGGCCAGCTGCAGGCTGCATTGCTGTAGGCGACATGGACAGATCCCAGAACCTGGAAGGCAGAGGGGGGAGGAAACCCCTGCTCATTTCCCTGTCAGAGCCCCCTTCAAAGACGGGCCAAGAGGGGAGGAGAGGACGAAGGGCAGAAAGTGAAGCTGCCCCTGTGGAGAGGGCACTCCTGTAGAACCCACTCCAGTTCCCAGCTCTCCCCCACATTGATAGGTGTGACCTTGGAGAGGTCACTTCATCACCTTCATTCTCTATCTGTAAAATTGGGGTACTAGTCCCCGCACAAGGAGGAGAAGGGAGGAGAGTCCCATTGTCTGTGAGGGGCTCGGACACTCTGGGCCTGGATTGTGCAGAGTGAGGGAAGAGACCCAGAGTTTACTCCCTAGACCCAGAGGAGGAGGATGGGATCAGAAGGTCAGCCAAGGGGGATGGGTCAGGAACTGCTGCAACAGATGGGACTTAGGGATTCAGTGAGTGCCAAGGGCTTTGTACCTCCCTTCAGCAAATGGCTTCCCTCTTGTCATCAGCAGACTGGACACTACCTGAACTCCTTCCTAGTGTCCTCGAGGGGCTCCCTTCATTCTTCTTGACGGTGACCCAGGTCGATAGCTGGGAAGTTCGGAGAGGCCGTTCGTAGCATGGCATGAAATCAGTGGGAAAGCTACATTTAGCAAAATAAAGGTGTCATTGGCCTTTGCAAACTCGGAACTGATCTGTCCTCTCAATCGACGGTACACGTTGACAAGGGGATGAAGCGCGCCATCGTGGTCAGGTGATCTGTGAGAGTCAGTTCCATCCTGTGGCCATTTGAATCAGTGAAATTCCTGGCAATGGTTGCCCATGGCCAGGGCAGGGTCTCCAGAGGCCTGAGATGCCAAGAAGTTTGATGCGTGGTGCCTTGGTGAAAGCGCAGAAGTCACGTCAGTCAGGCTAAGTCTGAATTTCAGGCCACATCTGGCACCACCAAATGAAGCAGGCCCTGGTGGTCATAGTAGATGCGTCTACTTCCATGATGAATGCTGAGCCTCCGAATAGGTGCAGTGAGGAAGGCAATTCTGAGCTGTTTGCAGGCTTGTTGGAACTTGGGTGACCAAATGATTGTGGCCGTTATGTGGAGGAGAGCTCTGGTGGGGGTTACTGGCTCTGAGAACCCTGGGCGGAAGCAGCAGTAAAGCGGGTGAAGTCTAGGCAGCGCTGCTCTTCTTGAGGACCTCAAACTTCGTCCCATCGATGAATGGCTTCCACTTTATTTGGATCAATCGTAACACCTTCGGGGGAGAGGATGTATCCCAAAACCTCTGAGGAGAGTTGGCCGGAGGTACGCTTTTCCAATTCCGTGTTGAGACCATGCTGCCGAAACCTCTCCAGGTTCGGGTGTGGTGCGCGTGCTGCTCTGGGTTCTCCAGAAAGAGAAGTCTGTCACCTGAATAGATGGCACTGTGTGGATCCACAATGTCCCCAAATACATCACTGATGATGTGTTGCAAGGTGAGGGGACCGTTAATTCGCTCAAATGGCATATCAGACAGTTAAAATGTCCATAGTGTGCTTTGAAATCTGGTTTCCATTTGTCCCCTGCCCAAATGAGTATTAGATTGGAAATCCTCGCAGATGAAGTTTGATGAACAACTTTGCAGATTTCCTGTGAGCCAACAATTGTGGGATTCACAGCAGGGGGTAATGGTTCCAAACGATCACTTTTTTCAGGGGCTGATTGTCTAAAGAGAGGCGTAGTACAGTCCCACATTTCTTCTTCCCAAAAAAGGCCTGGGCACCCGTGGGAAACGCATGTTTGCTCATAAACTCTTAGGACCGGTTTTTAGAACTGTACGCAGGGAGAGCCACTAATTCTGGTTCCAACAATGTGTAAATACTGGTGAAGGCAACTTTCAACCAAGGCTGTAGGTCAAAAGGGCAGTCATAGTCCCGGTGCAGAGGTAACGATTCCCTATTTCTTTCAAAGGTATCCATGTAATCCGGGCATTTATCAGGAATGCCGGGTGTCTGAGTCAAGAATGGTGGAGTAGGTCCAGGGGCGGAGGCTGGTTAAAGGAACTCCAGCATTTTCAGTCCTTTCCATTGCACAATTCCAGTAGGGGCAGCATCGGGCCAGGCTCAGGTAGTGAGGTCATTGTTCACACCTGCTGTGGTGTGAGTAGTATAAGGGCCCTACCGTAAATCAAACCATAAACCTGCCCTTTGACCCCTTGGTCCCCCCCACCTGTCACCGGAAGTCCCACCCATGGGGGTATTACTTCTGGGGTCAATAAGCCACCTGACCGGAAGCAAGGTGGGTCATGTGACCCCTCTATGAACTCCCCCCACCACCCTCTACCAATCAGGAGGGGTTTCGTCCCGAAAGGACCGCCCCGAGAGGAGATTTTGACCAATCAGGGTGACTTCCAGGGCGGGGGTGACCCGTCCGGAAGTGGATCGTGTGACCCCTCTAAGAACGCCCCCCACCGCCCTCTACCAATCAGGAGGGATTTCGTCCCAACAGGACCTCCCCGAGAGGAGATTTTGACCAATCAGAGTGACTTCCAGGTTGGGGTGACCCCTCTGGAAGTGAGTCGTGTGACCCCACTAAGAACTCCTCCCAAGGGCCTCCGCCAATCACAGTGCAGCACCATTACCCCATAAGTCCCAGCGCCAGACAGCGGAGGCGGCCATCTCTTACCAAGGACACGTGTTTTCGAAATCGCGGAAAGGCTGCTGAGAGGAAACATGGACTCCTTCACTACACCCGTGAGAACTTCAGATTTTGTTTTAGCCCCGAGCAACTTTGACCATTCATGGAGAAAACGCTACATCAGCGACAGTTCCGAGGAGGAGGAGGGAGCGACCGAGGGGAGCCGTTGCTGGATACGCCGGAACCTGACCCCAAAACCCTCGTGAGACACCCCGATGAGCGAGACGGTCTCTCTTTGTCCACCACCTCAGAGGTGGAAGGCGATTGAGGCTTGGGGGAGTCACCGGCGGACAAGGCAAACGGAAAAGACGGCGCTCAGGTAAATGAATGATTAAGAAGCGGCAGTGGAGGAGGGGTGGGTAATGGGGTAGGAACCGGAGCAGTGGGGGTACTTACACGGTTTCTTTTCTGAAAATTTCTCAACAGCTCGACGATGCCTTTGTAGAGGACCCGCAGGGCCTGGACAGCGTTGCATCAAGCAGCGAAGATGAACCGGGCCCACCATGTTTTTGCTCAACGCCGATACAAGTTGTTGAAGAGGACTCTGAGGATGATGGCTATGAGGAGTTTAGGAGGCGGCTTGGCATAGAACTAACTGAGCCAGTGCCACGTCGTGAGCGTAAAAAAGTCATGCGGACTATTGTACGCGTTGCTGTTTATGCTATCCTTAAACACTGCCTTAGGGAAAAGCTTTCTGAAGATTGTGAGGGCTGTGTCATAGATGTGCCAGGCCAAAGGCACCATGACTGTGTGACTTGGACTTCACTGGATATAAACTGCAAGCTCCGGGGCCTGTGTGCTGAGCTGTGTTTGGAAAGCTTATTAAACACTGTTATTGCCATAGGTTCTGCTATGCAATGTCTGTAACTAACCCAAGAACATTTAGCGCAAGGGGTGACCTTGATAAATGCTGTGCAATTCAGTGCAGACCCTGACCGTGTTCTAAAGAATATGACCAAACCGGAAGATGCCTGCTTACAGCGTTATATTGACCGTCTAGTCCGCACAAAGAGTTACAGAACCCTGCTTAAGAAAAAAACTAAAAGGATTAAGTTAGAGAATGGTGAGGGGACAAACATGCCATATAAAACTTGGTAGCTGTAAATTTTTGAAAAGGGGGTTTGTGACTATCTGTGTTTTGTTAGAAGGCCTTTGGCCTTTAGGTGAGCTAAAAGGTTTTAATGAAGTAGTTTGGTTTGTTTTCAAGGAGCTGTAAGTTTTTAAAATACAAAAATATATTGTTTGTGAGAATTAGCTCTTGTGTTTTTGTGTGTGTATAGCAAAAAGCTGAAATGTATGTTGTGGTGGGAGGGGGAAAAAATCCTAAAAATGTGCGTACAATAAAACAAACAAGTCTAATTCAGACAATAGAGTTAATATGGAGATATACCTATCTCATAGAACTGCCTTTACTAGCAGGACCAAATATTAATTTTGCCCCAGATCCCTAAGTAGCCCTCTCAAGACTTAAACTCACAACCCTGAGCTTAGCAGGCCAATGCTTAAACCACAGAGCTATCCTTAGTCTGTTGAACTAAATGGGTTTAACCACACACACCCCCCTCACTGAATAGCCAGGGTGACTGCAATTACTTACCCTCGTTGCTATAGGGTTACATTTGATGGGAGTTCACCCATAGTAAGGGGTGGGTGGGGGTGGATGGTGAGTTCTGCTTAATATGAAATGAAATTAAACCTCAGGAATTCACAGATGCTATTGGACAGTTTAAATATAACCCCTGGGGTTGGTGGAACGCTATTGGACAGTTTAAATATGGCCCAGGAGTTGGTTGAATGCTATGGGTCATACTTTCTAGGCAACAACCCCACACCCCAAACTTTAAGCATGAAAGAAACATGTTTTAAAAAACAACCAACCCCCAAGACATTCATTGATATCTGCAAAGGGCCCCCACTTGGAAATGGGTACTGTTTAATACTGTAAGAAAGACACAAATGTATTTTAACTTAAAGCGGAGGGGAAGCCCTGTTGTGCAGACAAAATGGTTTCACTACCCCAGATCACAAAAGGGAATGCTATGGGAGGGGTGATTAAATTAACCTGTTAGCAACTGTGTTGAAGTCTTTTTGAAACAATGGGCTAAGATGGTATAAAAACCTCAGGTATGCTGGAGCTTGTTCTTTTCAACAGAAAACTTTCTTAGTAAATAATGGTGCCTATGTTTATTGCAGTGTGATCTGTTTAGCGTGGAACCAGTAACTTTAAACTGCATTTCACCACCAGGCCAGGGTTAAAACCATTTTAACTATAGTTGTGCTTAATACTGTTGAATTAAAAAAAAAAAGTACTCCACAGGCTGTATAGGGATTAGGGTAATACTAACTAACATTTTTGCTTGTTCTTGAACCTGAAGGCCCAAACACACACGAGGGGGAACAGAACAAGCATGTGCCTGCAACACTTTATCCCATAGTGAAAGGTAACTTTATTTATTTATTTTTTTGCAACAGGCTTTTAAATGCATGTGGGTTTTTGAAAAGTGTCTGGCTGCAAACTTGGTTTGGTGTGTTTTATAAAGCTGCTGTTTTGTGTGTGTGTGTGTGTGTGTGTAATATGTGTATGTGTGTGTGTGTGTGTGTGTAATATGTGTATGTATGTTTACAAGACGGTTTCATGTGTTTTATAATAATGTTGTTGTTTGCTCCACAGTACAGTCAAAACATGAGATCTTTAGACCAGAGGGAAAACAAGGTGAAAAGAAAAAGGAAAGACAGCTGAAAAGGAAAATTCACCAGCATCAGTCACTGATGGATGGATGAAGCCCGGTAAATATATTTTGCTTATTGGTTTGGTTGTTCTATGAGGTTTTGTATTTTAAGTAAATACAGAGGTGTGGGTGAGAGATGGTAAAGTTCAGTTTTGTAAAATGTTGTTGTTGTTGTTGTTTTCCCCCTCATAGGCCTGGGCAACTCTTCTGACAATGCAGTAGTCAGAGCTACAAGGACATCTCCTCCAGAACTGCGAACGAACCAGGAATCTGCTTTGAGACCTTTAACAACGCAAACCAGCATAGGAGTGCAGCTGAAGCACCCGGGCGGTCCAAACTTTATATACGTCAAACCCAAGGACAAAACAAAAGACTCTGGTAAAAAACAACCATTCCACCACAACTCCAGTTCCTCAGTGGCCACTACCACACCAAGCCCTGAGGAAACTGTGAGCAAAAACACCCACATTCACAAACCCAGAGCACGCACTCTAGGGGTTCTGAATGTGCGCAAACCCGGAGCATGCGCTCTAGGGGCTGCCTTTAAAAAACCAAGGACTAAAAGCTGCTGCGATGCTGAGGTATCGCAATCACACAATCAGCACTCTAGTTCCTCAGCGACCACCACCACACCAAGCCCTGGGGAAACTGTGAGCGAAAATGCCCACATTCACAAACCCGGAGCATGCGCTCTAGGGGTTGTGACTAAAAAACCAAGAACTGACAAACCATTCTCCCAAAACCATAAGCTCGTCACAGCTTCCCCATATTCTAGTATTTGGGGAGGGTTTGATGCTTCCCTCAGAAAAGTGATGGAGGCTGTATCCTCGGGTAGTCTAAAAGAACGGGATTCTAGAAAGAAATGGGAAAAATATGATGCTTTGTTCAGAACCATGCTGAAAAACATGAGGGCTGGAAAGGGTGGCTCTGAGCAGGGATGACTAGTCGTGAAAAGGGGCCTGGGTAAAAGGGGCACCCTCCAGGGTACACATCAGCTCATGTGTAAACAAAAGAGGGGACAGTGCTTGGGGGATAAACAGATGGCTGCCAAAAAGTTCCAGGCCTGGGTTGTTGTAAAAATTTTAAAAAGGGCTAAAGAGGTAATGAGGAAAAAAAACAAAAACAAAAAGAGATGCCCCCGACTGGAGGCTCTCAAACTGGCTTGTCTGAAAATGGGGAGGCGGAATCAGACTCTGGTTTAGCAAATTCCCTAGAGGGCTCTCTAGACAGGTCCCGTTCTACTCCCAATGACCCTCATGGAGGCGCCTCAGAGTCTGACTCTCAAATAGCATCTGATGTAGAAGATGCCGCTAATGATCCCGTAGAGGAACCCCCAAGTAACCCCGAAAATGCCGAGGTGTATATGGAGAGAGTTAGAAGTTGGCAACGTGAATTATCCAGATTTGGGGGGTCGGTGTATTGTGAGCAGCGGTGTCCTAGCTGTAGACTGTATTGTCGGTCCAAAGAGTGTTTAGACAGACATATCGACTGTGCATCAAAAAACCAAGTTGAATGCCTGTCTAAAACTTTGTGTGAGAAGTGTCAGTCTTGATCGGTGGTGATGTAGACGGTCACCTCTGTTTTATGGACAGCCTTAGAAAGCCCGAATCTTCAGAAAAGTATATCTTTTTTATGATTTCGAATGCACACAGGAGACCGGGTTGCACACTCCCAATTACATTTTTGCTATGTCCCTAAAGCCAGAAAAATCCTGGGAATTTAAGGGCGATGAGTGTCTTTCTGTGTTTAAGACCTTTATTGGCAAAGAGTTTCGGGACTACACATTCCTAGCACACAATTCTAAAGGTTATGATGCGTACTTCGTTGTTAGACAGTTACTCAAGGAAAAGATGGGCTAGAACTGATCACTCATGGTAGTAAACTAATGTGCGTGGAACATAAGGCCCTGGGCATTTGTTTTATAGACTCTTTAAACTTCTTGCCCATGAAGCTTAGCAAGCTACCGCAGGCGATGGGGGTTTGAAGGGTGCAAAGGGTATTTTCCACACTTGTTTTTAACACGTTCGAAAATCAAAATTACGTGGGGCCTATGCCCGGTATGGAGCACTGTGGTGTAGAAAGCACGATGCCCAGAGAAAAAGCAGAGTTTCTCGACTGGTATCGAGACCATAGCTCTGAGACGTTTGACTTGCAGAAAGAGCTCATATATTACTGTCAGCAGGATGTAAAAATTTTGAGATAGGCCTGTATCCTATACAGAAAAGAGATTATTAAAATGACGGAGAAGGGAGATGCAGTAGAGAAAGAACCTGGTAAATTCACTGAGATAAAACTGTATAGATCTGCATGGCTATGTACAGGTTTGTTTTTTGGAGCCTAACACGGTAGCTCTTCTCCCTCCGGACAACTATCACAGGCAGAAAAAGAGATATTTAACCCCATCTAGTTAGTGGCTGTTGTATATCTCTCACAAAGAAAATATACAAATATGGCATGCTTTACAGGATGGGGAACTACAGGTAGGGCCCTACTTTTTAGACGGTTATGCCGATGTTGATGGGATACACACAGCCTGTGAGTTTAACGGGTGTTTTTTCCCACGGCTGTGTCACTTGTTATTGTGAAAAAGCACAAAATCCTATGACGGGAACATCTTTCGGTTTCTTTATTACAAGATGCAGCTCAAGACCGACTATCTGAAACGACTTGGTTTTGTAGTGAGGACTCTTTGGGAGCACGAGTGGGAGGTGATGAAAGAAACAGACAGGGAGCTTGCAGACTTTTTAAACCGAGCCCAGTTACCCCAGCCTCTCGTGCCTAGGATGCTCTTTTTGGGGGAAGGACAAACGCTATCCGCCTATATTACAAGCCTAACCCCAGGGAAGAAATCCACTATTATGATTTTACCAGCCTGTACCCTTTTGTAAACAAAACCAAAGAATACCCTCTCGGACACCCCGATATAGTCTGACACATTTGGACCCCTTGCAAATTATTTTGGAATTGCAAAAGTTAGTGTACCCCCCACAAGGCCTCTTTTTCCTATTGTTACCTGTCAGCGTGGGTGGCAAGCTTATGTTCTCGCTATGCCGAACCTGTGCGGAAACCGAGCAGCGGGAGACATGCACCCATACTGACGAGGACTGGGCCATCCTGGGGACGTGGAGCAAGGTGGAATTGAACGCGGCCATAGCGAAGGGGTACGCGGTGGCTAAGATCTATGAAATCTGGAAATTTTAATGAAAAATCTGAAACTCTTTTTAGAGTACATAAAATTACACCTCCACCAGAAACAAGAGGCTTCAGGGTATCCCAGTTGGTGCACAGACAAGGAGAAATAAAATAAGTACGTTAGCGATTTCTACCAGAAAGAAGGCGTGCATTTACGCCAACACGAGATCAGATCAAACCCTGCGAGACGCCAAATCGCTAAACTGTTTTTAAATTCTCTGTGGGGTAAATTCGTCCAAAGATCCAACCTACCCAACACCAGCATCGTGAGAGACCCTGACGAACTCTTGCAGTACCTGTTCTCCCCCAATTATGAGGTTTCATCCTGCGAGTTTATCGATGATGAAACAGCGTGCATGGCGTGGAAGCACGCAAAAGAACGGTACTCTGTCTCTGGCAATACCAATGTTTTCATAGCCTGTTTCACCCCGCTTATGCCCGCTTAGAATTATACAGCCTCCTAGAAGGTTTGCAAGAGCGGTGCCTGTACCACGACACTGACTCGGTGATATTTGTGAAAAGGGAGGGTGACTGGAATCCCCCTTTGGGGGATTATTTAGGGGACCTCACGAGTCAGATCCCGCCAGATCAACACATCACCAAGTTTGTGTCGGCAGGCCCGAATACCTATGGGTATAAGTTGTTGGGTGGAAAGGCCTGTATGAAAGTCAAAGGTATTACCCTAAATGTAGCAAACTGCGAAAAGATCAACTTCGACAGTTTGAAAGATCTAGTCCTGGACTATTGCACAGGTCTGCTTTGACTTCATTATTGGTAACAAAATGGTGACCGCGCCGAAGCTCCCAACTTCCCCGGGGGCGTAATATATTTTCTTTAACGGAGCCATCGGTGTAGACGTGACTGTTACTGGTACCGTCTTTTACTACCACGAGTATGAAAGGGGACACATTCATATTGACACATTTAAATAAGTTTTATTAATCGCCTGGTTTAACACAACCTTTTACAGCCACCTGTAGAAATGGATGCCATGACCCCTACCATCAGGGAGTCTCAGATGGTTCATTCTTCCATTTTGTCCTTTTCGCCTTGAGATCTGTGTCTCAGACATGAGGAAAAACAGCTGACGCACGATATATTTACTCCCACAAGGCTTCCGATGTGTAAGTTCTTAAAGGCCTCTAAAAAGGCATCGTCGACCTGTTGAGAGATTTTCAGAAAAGAAACCGTGTAAACACCCTCACTGCTTGTTTTTTAATTTACGCAACCCCCGGTTCCTATTCCATTACCCACCCCTCCTTGACCACTGCTTCTTAATCATTCATTTTACCTGAGCTCCGTCTTTTCCATTCGCTTTGTCCGCCGGTGCCTCCCCCAAGCTACGATCGCCTTCCACCTCTGAGGGGGTGGACAAAGAGAGGCCATCATGCTCATCGTGATGCCTCACGAGGGTTGCGGGGTCGGGTTACGACTTATCCATCAACATCTGGGTCAAAGGGTCCTCCTCGGAACTGTCGCTGATGTAGCGCTTTCTCCACACAAGTTCAAAGGTGCTTGGGGCTAAAACAAGTCCGAAGTTCTCACGGGGGTGGTGAAGGAGTGCATGTTTCCTCTCAGCAGCCTTTCCGTGATTTCGAAAACACGTGTCCTTGGTAAGAGATGGCCGCCTCCTCTATCTGGCCCTGGGACTTACGGGGCAATGGTGCTGCACTCTGATTGGCAGAGGTCCTTGGGAGGAGTTCTTAGTGGGGTCACACGACTCACTACCGGAGGGGTCACCCCAACCTGGAAGTCACCCTGATTGGTCAAAATCTCCTCGCAGGGAGGTCCTGTCGGGACGAAACCCCTCTTGATGGGTAGGGGGGAGGGAGTTCTTAGAGGGGTCACACGACGCACTTCTGGACCAGTCACCCCCTATCCTGGAAGTCACCCTGATTGGTCAAAATCTCCTCTCGGGGTGGTCCTATCAGGACGAAACCCCTCCTGATTGGTAGAGGGTGATGGGGGGAGTTCTTAGAGGGGTCACACGACGCACTTCTGGACTGGTCACCCCCAACCTGAAAGTCACCCTGATTGGTCAAAATCTCCTCTCGGGGCAGTCCTATCAGGACGAAACCTCTCCTGATTGGTAGAGGGTGATGGGGGGAGTTCTTAGAGGGGTCACACGACACACTTCTGGACTGGTTATTCCCCACCCTGGAAGTCACACTGATTGGTCAAAATCTCCTCTCGGGGCGGTCCTATCAGGACGAAACCCCTCCTGATTGGTAGAGGGTGATGGGGGGAGTTCTTAGAGGGGTCACATGACCCACCTTGCTTCCGGTCAGGTGGCACCTTGACCCCGGAAGTAATACCCCCGTGGGTGGGACTTCCGGTGACAGGTGGGCGGGACCAAGGGGTCCAGTGGCGCGATTAAAGGGGCCAAGGGGCGGGGTTAGGGTTTGATTGACGGTAGGGCCCTTATACTATTGCTGTGTCCCTGTTGTATATGGACCACTTACTTGCGGAGAGCCTGCTTTTCTGCAAAAAGTTGCACCACCTAATGTTACATGCTGCATCTGGTAATTAGGCTCAGTGGTTGGAGCGTAGGTCGCAGGGAGGTGCAGGATTGTGCCTAGGCTAAGAGTGGTGCTAGAATCATGGTCCAGGGACACACCAGGGTCAAAACCGAGATCAGAGTCCATCGACAAAGCAGAAGCAGAGATAGTGTCCAAGTCCAGGCCAGAGGTCGTAGTCAGGTAGTCAGAGACCAAAGATCAGCCAAGTCAATGTCAAGCCAGAGTCCAGATACAGGCCGAGAGTCAAAGCCGGGTAGTCGAAGTCCGAGTGCTTGGGGAAGATCAGGAGGAGAAGGCAATGCTGGAGCGGGTCGGTGGGGTGCCTGGAGCAGGACTAGAGAAGGGCAAGGAGAATACGGAACCAGGGTGGGTAGCCAACATCTGAAGCCAAGAAGGGTCACGCCGAAGTCATAACCAGAGACCGGAGCCAAGGGTCAAGCCAGAGTCAACAGCGAGGAACTGGAGGGCAGGGCAGGGCAGGGCAGGGTGGTGCATGCAGGCGGGAACCAGGATGACTTACAGGTTCTCCTAGGCACTGCCCAGCTGGAGCTCTAGAGCCCCCACATTGGGGGACTCCCTTCCTAGGAATAAAAGAAAGAGAGCAAGATGACAAAGATGTCTCTTACTCTGGGGTCCAAGCCCAGGGGAGCTCCCACCCCGGCATTGTGCCAGGACCCCATCACCCTCCTGGTTCCTTTCACACTCAGAGACCCCCTAGCAGGAGGGGAGAATAACGGGCAGAAAGCGAAGGTGCCCCTGGGGGAAAGGGACCAGCCCGGGACCCAGTCCAGTTCCCAGATCTATCCCCAGGAGTGTGTGACCAGGAGCACAGCCCTTCCTCTGTGTTTCATTCACCACCTGCCAGATGGGGAGGAGCTTTCCTTGCCCCAAGGTGCTAGGGGGGAGTTTCATTCCTGGCTGGGAAGGGTTCAGATACCGGCTGGGTGGCTTGGGCCCCAGGTGGGGGATGGTCAGACATTCACTGCGGCAGGGTGACACGGGCCATGGGAAGGTCTGAGCAGTGACGGCAGGGGAGGGGCTCCACATCGGGCCACCCCTCCCAGACTGCAATGGTTCCTGAGGATAACCCCTGGCTCTGCGGATGCTCTCGTTTCTGGGACAGCCCCACGGCCCTGACAGCCTGATGCTTCCGAAACTGGCCTCTGGGCATGGGGGCAGGGACCGTAACTGGCCTGGCCCCAGCTCCAGGGGTCGGGGAGGGGCATGGTGGTGAGAGCGAGATGCTCGGCCTGGGTATCTCTCAGTGCTGTGGGGTTTATGTCCAATCCCGCCAGCCCTTCTCCCCCAGGCCCAGTGAGACAGAGCAGTACCTGCGGCAGGGAGTGGGAGCTTCTGGTCATGCGAGAGGGGAGAGGGGACTTCAAAGGTGTCCCACTGCGCACAGGCCCAGCAATGCTTTGGGGACCTGGCGCAAGCACAGGATGTAGAACAGGTGCGCCATGATCGTCGCGCTAACATCCTCCTGCTGAAAGGGAACAAGAATCAGTCAGAGACTAGACACCCATGGCAACGAAGGGCATTAACGGCAATGGGAACCGGCAGAATTTCCATCCCACCCCTCCCCATGTCTGAGGGACGGATTCCCGCACCCAATCCCCGAGACGAAATCTTGTCTCCTCTCTAGTGACCTCCAACCCCTCTCTCACCATTGTGGAATGAACTCCTGCCCCCATTCCTCTCAGGCCCCCCATGAGAGCTGTTCTACCTCCAAACCCAGCTGGGGGTTCAGCTCCGCTCCCCAGAATCCCCTCAGCCACCCTCGCCTCCTCCACCTGAGGGGCTGGGAGGCTCTGGGCAGTAGTGCCGGGGGGTGAGAGGATGTGGACACCTTTTCCCAAGGGACGCCCCTGTTCTTAAGATGACGTCATGGACAGTGGCTCTGGGGCATGGGGCACTTGAGCAGCCTCTGCTGACTGACTCCTCCAGTTCTCCCAGAGCAGGGGGTGGCTGGGATAACACGATCCCAGAGCCCTAGGAACCGGCTTGAGGCCCTGAGCGGTGGGAAAGGCTCACAGTGGTCACATGGGGAATTGGCAGCCCCTAGTATGAGCAATGGCAGCGTGTCGTGTTGATGTGATGAATGTTAGGAAATAGCCTTGCTGGAGAGCTGGGTCTGCTCTGCTTTGAGCTGCTCAGGGGACAAGCTGGCACCGACCAATGGCACCTGCCTGGGTTCATCCTCTCCTTGCTCCCAGGTCAGCGCGTGGGGATGGGATGGGAATGACTTTCAATGGCCTGGAGGTGAAAGACCCTGGGGCTCCCTCCCGAATTGATCCTTCTTTGGTTACCTCATCCCCTATCAGTTGGCCGGCTTCCCCCAGGATGGAGTATGTTAGCACCAGCGCAGCCTGGCTGATACGGATCTGGGGGTCATGTATTGCCAGAAGCGCCGCCTGGATGAACGATATTCTCTGGCCTTCTGAAAAGATCTGTCCAAAGACCTAAAACCAACAGCACCACAGCCCTTGTCAGTTGCCCAGAACCAGGCTCCAAATCCCTCTAGTATCTCACAAGGTGAAGAAGAGTCCTGGGGCAGCCAACCTTTGGGGTCCCATGGACCAAGGAACCCCCGTCAGTAAGAGGTTGCAGGCACTGAGGAATAGCTCTTTCTGGAGCAGGATTCACTGCAGGTGCCATGACATGCTGGGAATGTGTCTGCGCGCTCTGGAACCAGCTCACACAGACAAAGGATCCCTACTGCTCCCAGCAGCGATATCTCCTGCAGCTCACCCGCTAGAGGAAAGGGCCTTTTAGATCTCCTTCCATTCCCGCTCCTCTCCCCACTGACATTCCCAACACCAACTAAATCATCCAACAGATTTTTGCCCCAGATCCCTAAATGGCCCCCTCTAGGATTGAATTCATAATCCTGGGTTTAGCAGGACAATGCTCAAACCACTGAGCTATCCCTCCCTCTCCATAACACACTAACTGCCGGGGGAGACAGCTCCACACCTGAGCTACTGCAGTGCACCAGCGGAGAGTCCTTACCTCTCCCACCCTGGCCATATTTCTGTAGGCCAGGCGCTCGGTGTCCTGGAGCCTGTCCTGGCACCACAGATGGCTCGCCTCTTGGATGTTCAACCCTGGGAAGAGAGACACACCCATTGGGGAGGGTTGGCATCCAGTTTTAGTGCCTGTTTCCTTCTGTTCCCTTTGCTGGGTGAACACTGGCCGGGGTCCTCGGGGCACCCAATGGACCAGGCGGCTAAGTAGCTGAAGGGGAATTTGTCTCATTCATCACAGCAATCATGGACCCTTATGGCCATGGTGCTCTGGGAGTGGGCGCCTGTTAACAGTGGTGTCTAATACTGAGAACCCACCCACTGAAGTCAGGATCTGGCCCTAGCTACCCAACTGGTGACATCTTACAAGCTTTGGTCCTTCTCCTGTGGTCCCTGCCCCTGCCCTCATGGTGGGCTCTTTCCCTCCACGTGTCTCAATAGCTCCGTTCCTGTCCCCTCACCAGCTGGCTGCCCCCTGGGTGGGCTGATTTCCCTGGGCTGGGGGACGGAGCCAGGCTCTGAGGTAAAGATGCCAATTTCCCTGGCATGTTCGTCCCCTTCCTCTCTCCCTGAATTAGGGAGATGAGTGTGAGACATCATCTAAGCTGCGGTCGGTCTCAGAGGAGGGGGCTTCTTTCTGTAGGGTCTCTTGGCCAGCAACTGGGGGGCCCAAAACAGGGGCCTTGTTTCCATTGAGGTCCCTCTGCCCTGCTGCAGTTGGTCTAACAGAAGAGGCCTTAGTTCTATTGGTGTCCCAATGGCCAGCTGGAGCTAGTCGCCAAGGGACTCACTTCTATGGGGCCCCATTGCCCAGTTGGGTTTCTACCCCTCCTCTGCAGCAGGAGCCTCTGCAACCAATGTAGCCCGCTCCTGGCTTGCTGGCTGATGTCGTTGGCTGGGTCCGAGATGTACAGACCCAGCTGCAATACAAAGTTGCCCGCCTTAGGGAAATCGGAGGAGGTCTGGTGGGAGGAGAAGAGGGGAATCCATCAACATTGTCCCTTCAGCTCCCCAGCTCCTCTGGGCCAGAGCTCTGCTCCCATCCATCTGTAGGAGGCGCTGAGGGAGAGGAACTAGAGCCCTCTTTCTCTCTGACCCCAAAGGAGCTTGAAGCAAAGGGACCAGGGAAGGGCCCTCTATGAGCACTCGCTGCCAGGCTGCTCCAGAATAACAAGGGCCTTGAGGCCAGGCACGACCCTGCCAGCCCGTGGCCTGTGGAACGCAGTCCCTCACGGACCCAGGCGGACCAATTAGCCAGGGGATGAGGAACTTGACTCAAGCCCTGACTCTGCAGGATGCTGGGGTCAAAGGTCACTTACGTCAAATCCGGGCAGGGAGGTGGCAAATTGGAGCAGGGCAGCGCTGCACCGTAAGGCTCTAACTCTCTCGTGTCTGTTTTTGGACTGGAGCCAGAAATGGACGTGCTGCGGGAGAAGGAGGCAGGGGAGGGTCAGCGGGCAGGCGTACATGCTCTACAAACGAGCCTCTCCCCCTCCCATGGGTCTGAGACATTGTGCCCAGGGGGGAATAGCTGACTCCTCCTGTGGGGGTTCATGACACTGCCCACGTCTTGCTGGGCACAAGCTCATTATCTCTCCAGGCTGGGACAATGTTCGGTCTTGGGGCTGGTCTATTTGCTCTGAACTCCTGATCCATGAACAGCACGTCAGGATCAAGGCACATGCCCTGGACCCCAGACCCCGGCTGCAAAGGCCTTGGTAAGATGGATGGAGCGGCCGTGAGGACAATGCCTCCGGGAACTGCAGTGTCCCTAGGACAGAAGAGCTGATTCCCTGAGGCTCCTCCTGTATCTCAGGGTCTCCCTAGAAAGGAGCCAGAGACTTTTCTCAGAGGCCCATGTCCTGCATCTCACAGGGGTTTCAGTCTCTCAGTCCCCAGCCAGGCCTGGTGCTCACTGTTAGTGCATAATGCTGCCATGCAGAGCTCTGGCTGACACTCCCATCTCCTTCCCCTGCTCCCCCGCGCCCCCGCCCCGTGAGGCGTAAGGGTCCCAACATGGCACTGCACTGACAGCTCTGGGAACGTATGGCCGCTTGGGTCCAAGCTGGGAGGACACAATGGAAATGTGACTCTTCTAGTCTCTCCTTTGCAGCCCTCCCACGGGGTTCAGGGGAAATTCCGCCCCAGACCCCCCCATTCTACTCACCTCCAAGAGGTGCTGCAATTTGGCTATGGTGGGGGTCTCGGTGAGCAGGCACCCGAGCATGGTGTCCAGGCCCTCTAAAAAGGTGTTGTGCAGAGCCTGCAAGAAGAGGGAGCACCCGTCAGTCATGGGACATGGGGCTACACCAGTCAGGGGACCAGGGGGGTTCTCGGGGGAGCCCTGGCCAGACCCAAAAGGCACATCCTGGCCTCTGCCATTCCCATCTCTCCAGGGACACTTAGCAAGAGTTCAGGGCCGGATGCCTGCTGCCTCTTCAATCCTTGCTCTTAGCAGTTCTCTGCGCAGGGCCTGGCACCCAGCAGACTATGGAACAGCCAAACCGCAATGGGTGGGAGGTAGGATCCCCGGGAGAGTCCAGGCAGCAGAGCAGAGAATGAGGAGAGGGAAGGCTGGGTTCAGCCACAGAGGGGTAACACAATCCCCCCTGGAGGGAAGGGGCCCTCCCTGAGAGTTTGTGTTGTCCCCCCTACGCCCTGCCTGGGCCTGTTCCCAGCTCTGCTCACTCCTCCCCTATTCTCAGCAGCTCCATCAAACCGAGGGAGCAGGGACCAGAGGTGGCTCCTGCTCCTGGGTCGGGAGAAGTAGGATCATGACCTACCTCGAAGTAGGGGTTATACCGCTCAGTGGTCATGGTGAATATGGAATACATAAGAGCCCGCAGGAGGCGTGACTCCAGCTCCAGGGCAAGCGGCGGCTTCAGTTTGCTGGCAGGAGAGAGGAGCCCGTGTTATACTTGGCAGCACCGGAGTGGCACTAGCACTGACAGGGACATGACCCCCCTCCCCCGCAGTGATCCCCTCCCTACGGCCACTCTAACGTTATGGGAGTGAAATCACCCCCCAGCCAGGAAAGAGGGGAAGTTCCCACCTCCTCTGCTGGGGGACGCGAACAGCCACAGCTGGGGGTAATCTAGGCCAGAGAGGATCTGGGACTCCCGGCTCCGGACCCGATCAGCACCAGGGTTAGGGCAGCTGGATGGGAGGGTCCTGGTACCTGAGGCTGCAAACCGCGGCCATGGAGCTGGAGATGACGGAGGTTGGCTCTGGCACCAGGGGCAGATTTTCAATCAGCTCCTGAGAGACCCCAAGAAGATAAAATCGCATGTGAGACTCAGGCCCCGCAGACCCACAGGCGCTTCCCAGGGAGGAGACCAAAGTGCTCTGCAGAAACAGCCAGTGTCACCCCCACCCCCAACCAGCTGGGCCCCTCATTCTGCCCATACATCAAACTTCCTTCCCCCTCTCCCATCCAATTCCTCCCTCCCCTTCCCTCCGGCCTTACAATTCCCCCACTGCCAGCTCCCGATCGGTGTCAGAATTTCCCCCTTCCCTGCTCCCCAGCCCTCAGCGCCAGGAACTACTGTCGTCTGCTCCCCACTCCAGCCCCACTAACTCTTCCTCCCATATCTGGGTCCCTCGTCCCAGGGGCCAGACACGGGGTCCCACTCACCGCAATGCTCTCCACGAGGGCCACCTTTGAGAAGGGCGGCTCCAGGGTGTCCCGCCGCTGCTGCTGTGCGAAGAAGCACAGACGTGGGATAGCATTGAGGAAGCAGAGCTGTTTGGCCCTGTCCTGCAGCAACTAGGAGTGGGGTGGGGGAGAGAGAGAGACAGTTAGGTAGGGACCTCCCCACACCACCTAGAGCAGCTCCAGGGCTCAGGAACCCCATGGGGTTGGACAGGGAAAGCCGCCCCACTTCCCAAACCCAGTGTCGCCCTGCGCAGACTGGGGTTGTAACTGGGACAGTGTCTGTGGGGAGCGGACACCTTGGTCTGCGTGAGACAAATACCCCCACTTTGGGGTGCCAGGTAACAGGGGAGAAGTGCCCCCCACTGGGGGTGAGGGATTCTTTGGGACAAGACCCCCCTGCGTGGGTGGGGATAGAACAAGGGGCAGGACAGACTCCGGGGCAGCGCAGCTGGGGGATTTTTGTACCTCAGCTCTGCCCTGGAGGTGCCCCTGGATGAGCCTCATGATCTCTTGTTCAGGGGACTCATTCTCCTCCTCATCCTCCGCCTCATCCTCCACCTCCTCTTCCGCCTGCTCCGCCTCCGTCTCCTCCTTCTCCTCCTCCTCCTCCTCCATCTCCTCCTGCCGGGCACTGGGGCTGGGCTCCTGGCTCCTCTGCTTCCTGTAAAGGAAGCCGCAGAGCCACCTTGCCCGGCTCCCGCCCTCTCCTGGGTTCCTCCGACGTAGCATGACCCTGGGCCACCTCCGTTTGGGACCAGAAGGTGCCTCAGGGTCTGCTAAGGGAGCTGGTGTTTTATTCTTCCTCCAGAAGGTCAGGGAGCTCCTCTGGTTTGCCAGTCCACAAGCCTCTTCCCCGCCCGTGGAGACAGAGGGGCCACTCTCCTCCCGGAGAAGCCAGACGCTGCTCCCTGCTGGCTCCGGAGCCACCTCCCCAGCCTTCCGCCTCAGCATCCGCTTCAGCCGCTTCATTCTGGAACCGAGTGGGGAGCAGCCGTGAGTCTGGGCTCAAGGCAGCCTCTCCTTAACGGGCCTGCCTGCTCCCCTGCCCACCTCCCCTCCGCTGAGGCAACTCCCCCACACCGCACACCCCACCCCAGGGCATGGGGCTGCCGTCCACACACAGTGGCAGCAACTCACAGCACAGGCAGCTCCCAATGTTCCCCCTCACCAATGGGGCCCTGTGATACTGGGAGAGTCTCGTCCTTTCAGAGCAATGGGGCTCTCCGTTAGTTTGGACAAGCAGCTCCCTCCACCCCAGTAGGCCCCGCTCCCTCCCAGGCTAGAGAAAGAGCAGAACCCGGAGAGTCCCCAACGAAAGTTCGTTCACAAGGTGCCAATCCTAGGAGGCAGGAGTCGCCCACAGTTCCCACTGATTTCACTGATTGCGGTTGTGGGTGTTCAGCACCTGGCAGGTTCTGCCCTTCCCAAAGACTCTCAATGTGGGGAACAATCTCCTGCAAGGGAAGGGCTGGGAGCCCTATTGCTGGGCCATTCCCACCACACTGGGGATGGCTCTGGAGAACTCCACTCACTTGCTCTCGATGGGAAAGAGTTGGATGGAAGATGCTCTCTTCCTCAATCTCCTGCACCCAGGTGGGCAGAAAGGGTGCTGCCCAATGCCCTGCCCGCAGGTAGGGGGTAGAAGCCAGGAGATCGAAACTGGCTGTGAAAACAAGATGATGGTTTATTGCCAGGCGATGGATAAATTCAGCCTAGCAAGTGGGGTTCACAACACTGACCTACAGCCAGCAGGACACCTCCCATCTCCAGGTCTCCTAGTACCTCACACACATTCCTGTAGCGTGATGGTATAAGGGCTCTAGGGCAGTGTCCTCAGCCCCACTGATGGAAACAGAGGTCTTGGCAGGAGAAGCCACTGCCTCAGGGTTGCCGAGGGAGTCAGGGATAGAGTTGGGGACGGAGCCTTTGTCCAGGCTCCCGCACTAGCCACTAGAGGAACACTCCCTTCCAGAGCTGGGAAGTGCCAGCGGGACTCTATTCCCAGTCTCCCTGGCTCTGAGTGTGACTGAGGAAGGGGGTTGGGAGTCTGGACTCCTGGCTTTCATTGGCGGTTTTGCTCTATTCCCAGTCTCCCTGGCTCTGAGTGTGACCTATGGAGGTGGTGGAATCTTCATCCTTAGAGATTTGTAAGGCCCAGCTTGACAAGAAAAAAATCATCTATTTTAAATTAAGGGCAAAATTTATGACAATCTCTTAAATAATTTAAATAGAAGAGGAAAAAATAACATTAAGTGGAACATGTTCACTGCCAAGTTTTTAAGGCAGTCACACCACTGACGTGATAGCTAAGGCCCTGGAAGCAAAGTTAGCTGAAAAACTAACCCAGCTTTGGACAGCAATAGCTTCCTTGAAAGGGGTAGAAAATATTTCCTTCAGTTCTTCATTGCAGTTTATTCAAATAGTTCAGTTCAATTGACTAGTTGGTTGAAATTCAAGAAAGCCATTGGGAGTTCACAAAACAGGCAAACTGGTTTTCCTCCATCAATCTATGCATAAAAACGAGGTGTGAGGGGATGGATCTACTAGTTCATCAATCTAGTGTTGTATCCTTGGGGGCAGCAGGTTTAGGAAGAAATTACTGGAGACCAGAGAACTGTAAGCCTTAAAAAGCAACCATTTATTTACACACACTGAACTCACCAAACCAGGCAAAACTTTCCTAATAATCTAACTCAGTTGCCATAGCAACACAAGATGCTATTACCAGGGCAACCAAATCCACAACATCTAGAAACACGTGGAGACCAGAATGTATCATTTCAGTTCACTAACCACCAGGGCCAGCTCCAGGGTTTTGGCCGCCCCAAGCAGCCAAAACCAAAAAAAAAAAAAAAAAAAAAGCCGCAGCCGCGACCGCAATCACGATCTGCGGCGGCAATTCGGCGGGAGGTCCTTCACTCCGAGCCGGAGTGAGGGACCGTCCGCCGAATTGCCGCCGAATACCTGGACCTGCCGCCCCTCTCCCAAGCGGCCGCCCCAAGCACCTGCTTGAGAAGCTGGTGCCTGGAGCCGGCCCTGCTAACCACACATCAAATTTCCTTTGTTCAAGAAATCAGTTAGTTTGAAATGCAAAACATTTGGATACAACTTTTTTCTTGTGCTTCTCTTTCTAGCTCTAGCATGACCTCGGTGTGTGACCAAAGAGAAGTCACTTCTTTTCTCTTTCCCTCTGTATCATGGGGATGGAGAAAATTCTCTAAGTCCTAGCAGGAGAGAGATTTGAGCATGTCATGCGTGTTAGAGCCCTTGTGCTCTAAAGGACAATGAGTGATTGTTGTTGTTTGGGGCATTACCTAGGGAGGTGCTGGAATCTCCATCCGTACAAGTTTTTAAAGCTCAGCTTGACAACCCCCTGGCTGGGATGATTAACTTGTGGTTGGTCCTGCTTTGAGCAGGGGGGTGGACTAGATGATGTCCTAAGCTCTGTTCCAGCCCTAGTCGTCTATGATTCTATGAATAGGTAGCCATTAAAACATGTTGACTTGCTGGTTTTGCAGGATACATAAAAACAAAAAGGTTGACTGAAACATTTCTTTTTTCATTTCAAACAAACGGAGGTAAAGACGTATCTCTAGTTAATGCATTGAACTGATTGTTCCTGGTCATAATTGTCCAACCAGATTTTCGAAGTACTGGTTTACATCTCCTTCTCTCTAGTGTTTATTCATATATTACAAGAAGAATAGAAGCCTTCATCCTTTTTCAACTCCCAAACAGTTTTTTAAATTGGAATGAAGTAGCTGCATCAACTGAAATGAAGAAAATATTCTTTCTGCACCTGCAGAAGAAGCTATTGCTACCAAAATCGGGCTATTTCAACAACTTCTGGACCCCCAGGTGCTTAGCCAATGACTTCCAACAGTTCAGTGATTTGACTTCCTCTGAAACTTGGCAGCAAACATGGACTCCTTTATATATGTATTTATTTAAATGAGTTTACTAGGCTAGAGCAACTCTAGGCCTTAACATAGCTTGTCAGTCATAGTTTTAAATTTGATCCCCGATAGGTTTGTTAAAGAAACAAACTGTTTTTAAATTTACATTTTAAAAATCCAGGATAAATAAAAAAAAAATCCCTTTGGGGTTTTTTTGGTTTTGAAATAGCCATTGATTGGTATTCTCTTAAAGGAGAGGAGGCAGCAAAATTCATATCAGTAATTTGTTGTGCCTTATTGCTCAGTCTTAAGCAAACAGGTGTCCGGAACTCTAGTTAGTCTCTTTTATGGAGGCCAAACTAAGAATCATAGAATCTTAGAATATCAGGGTTGGAAGGAACCTCAGGAGGTCATCTAGTCCAACCCCCTGCTGAGAAGTGGTAAGAGGAGCAGGAATATTGTCTCCATCCCTGAACCAGTAGCAATTGCACCGGATATTGCCACAAAACCTACATTTGATTGCCAAATTGTCTAAGCCATTCCTCTTCTGCGCTTCCTGGTTTCTACGTTTCAAATCTACAGAACCTTCCCCTTGACAGTCCCCGCCCAGGTGGTGCAGCAGGCAGAGGAACCTTAGCAGTACCACTGTGGCACCAGAGGTAACTCAGCCACCTGTCGCTCACTCACTCCACTAACCCTGAGCATCAACCCTAAGCCTGAGGCCTGCCTTGGGCATCGCTCCCACGGAAACTTGCAGGTTCATTTACTGGCTCATGCAAATCACCTGTGGAGAGTTCGCACTGACTGGCGGAATTCACTCTCAAGTCACAATGCCCTTCAGCTCACAGCACCAAGGTAAGGGGCACAGGTGGAAATCAGGCTTTTCTGGTGATGTTATTTTCCAAATGTCACCAAAATCAACAAGCTTCTTCCCACTGATGCCTAGAAATTCCCTGAAATTTTGGATTCAATTGGATGTAGCCTTCAAAAATTATCGCCTTAGCGACAGACAAACAAATCCCATTGAATTGAGTCTTAGGCCTCACTGCACTCAGCCAAGAGTGCCTGAGTCTCCTCCCTATTAACTCAGCAATAGCCCCACACTTGGCCGATCAGTGTGGAGACTCTCAGTCCTGGAGGCGGAGCATTCTCAACACACGGGCAAAAGCACTAGTTGCCACACGAGATCACTATGGTGGAGATCACCATCAGTGCACAATTCCAGCCCCACCTCTTTGTGAGGCCTTCTACAGTGACAGCTGGAGCACAGCCCTCCCCTCCCCAGGAAGAAGAGCAGAGGAAAGAAATGAAAGAAGAGAAAAGAAAAGAAGAGTCAAGAGGGAAGGAGGAAGAGGGAAGCAAAAAGGGACAAATTCCAAATGCCCCCAGCAAGTCTCAGGTTCATAAATTCCAAGCCCAGAAGGAACCACACTGGTCTGAATTTCTGTTTCACATCGGTCATGGAACGTCCCTCAAAATAATTCCCATAGGAATTCGAGCAGATTTTTTAGTAAAACACCCAATCTTGATTTTAAAATAGGCCAGTTGTGGAAAATCCAGCACAACCCTGAGTGAATTGCTTCAAACTCTGATGTTAAAAATGCTCGCTTTATTTCCAGTGTGTATTGGTCTAGCTTCAACTTCCAGCCATTGTCTCCTCATAACCTTTATCTGGTAAAGTGAAGAGCCCATTAGTAAATATTTGTTCCCATAGGCTCACCGCTTAACCTTCTCTTAGATTGACCTCCTGTAGTCTGTCACCACAGGGCAGGTTTTCTAATCCTTTCATCATTCTTGTGGCTCTTCTGTGAACCCTCTCTGATTTATCAGCATCTGTCTCAAATTGTGGACACCAGAAATGGACACAATATTCCAGGAGTGGTTGCGCCAGTGCCCAGTACAGAGATATCAAACCTCTCTACCACAACCTGAGAATCTGCTAGGACAGAGTCCTCTATCTCATACATACAGCCTATATTTTTTCTTACCTTCTACACAGATGACGATTTCTTTCCAAAAAATCCACACAGAATGGAAAAAAATCCAACAGAAACTCCACACCAACTGTCTCTTGGTCCTCAGGGAGAGACCACGAGATGGAGGCTTGCTGCAGCAAGGCTACAAGGGTCTCCGAGGTTCCCCCTGCCCCGCATCCCTGTCCTGCCTGGCTGTTGTCAAGGGAGCTCTGTGAGGTTACAGCCACCTCATCATCTTTGCCCAATAGGCTGAGTTCCTGCCAGAGGCCTTTGTGAAGTCATTGCCACGCTCAACATTCCCTGGCAGGCCTGATGCCTGCCCCCGGCCAGCCCGGTTGGATATTTGAGCTGCACCCCGGATCTCCCCACTTGGCCATTACTGATTCTGGAGAGCAACCAGGCCACCCAGTAAAACAGCAGAGTCTGTTCCTCACCCCACACTGAGTTTTCATAGAGGCATCGGTTGTGAAACAATTCAATCTCTTAATCTGTGCCCAGTACAGAGATATCAAACCTCTTTACCACAATCTGAGAATCTCCTAGGACAGAGTCCTCTATCTCGTCAATAGAGCCTATATTTTTTCTTACCTTCTACAGAGATGACGATTTCTTTCCAAAAAATCCACACAGAATGGAAAAATATCCAAAAGAATCTCAACACCAACTGTCTCTTGGTCCTCAGGGAGAGACCGCGAGATGGAGGCTTGCTGCAGCAAGGCTACAAGGGTCTCCGAGGTTCCCCTGCCCCGCATCCCTGTCCTGCCTGGCTGTTGTCAAGGGAGCTCTGTGAGGTTACAGCCACCTCATCATCTTTGCCCAATAGGCTGAGTTCCTGCCAGAGGCCTTTGTGAAGTCATTGCCACGCTCACCATTCCCTGGCAGGCCTGATGCCTGCCCCCGGCCAGCCCGGTTGGATGTTTGAGCTGCACCCCGGATCTCCCCACTTGCTCATTATTGATTCTGGAGAGCAACCAGGCCACCCAGTAAAACAGCAGAGTCTGTTCCTCACCCCACACTGAGTTTTCATAGAGGCTTCAGTTGTGAAACAATTCAATCTCTTAATCTGGCCTCTATTTCACGGGCTATGAAATTTCACACTCTCAGCACCCTATTAAGCCCAATTGCTTGTAACACACTAAAAGGCCCCTTCCAGAATGACACCCAGTTGTGATGGTAGGACACCAGGAAACAGAGACTCCAGCTCTCCCCTGGGGAATTTGTTCCAGTGGCTAGTCTCCCTCGCTGTCAAAAATGGGTGCCTTGCCTCTTATTTGAATTGCTCTGGCTGCAGCTGACAGCGGTTGGTTCTTGTTGTGCCTTTCTTGGCTAGATCGAATTAGCCCTGCCCCGTGAAATCCGATCTCCCTGTCCTGCTGGGATCCCCCCAGCCAGAGAACCCAGTAGGGGCTTCCTAGCTGTTGTCTGCCAGGCTGGGGACAGGACTTCCTCTCCGTGGGGATATCAGATGCACCTGCAGAGGCAATGCAGAAGTGAGTGCGCTGCATCAGCCCGGCGTTGGGCTCAGGGCTTTGGCCGTGGCAGCTTCTGCTCCAGTCACGTCTCTGGGCAACAGCAGCTCCAGGCACCAGCACTCCAAGCGCGTGCCTGGGGCAGCAAGCCACGGGGGGCGCCCTGCCGGTCCCTGAGAGGGCAGCAGTCAGGCAGCCTTCGGCAGCATGCCTGCAGGAGGTCCGCCAGTCCCACAGCTTCGGTGGTAATTCGGCATGCCGCCAAATCCACGGGACCGGGGACCTCCTGCAGGCATGCTGCCGAAGGCCGCCTGACTGCCGTGCTTGGGGCAGCAAAAAAGCTAGAGCTGCCCCTGTTAAGAAGATGCGACTAGATTTATTTCTGTTTATTTCTTATTGGCTTGTGGACTCCTCTGAGCTAACCTCAAATGCTTTTTGTTTTGCTTGTAACCTTTAAGCTGGACCTCAAGAAGGTTATTCTTGAGGTTTAAATTTTGTAAGTGGGTTTTCTAAATCTAGCAAAAGCCTAAGTTCCAGGTGGTCCTGTGGCACCTTTAAGACTCACAGAAGTACTGGGAGCATAAGCTTTCGTGGGTAAGAACCTCACTTCTTCAGATGCTAGAAGTCTGAAGTCTTGCATCTGAAGAAGTGAGGTTCTTACCCACGAAAGCTTATGATCCCAATACTTCTGTGAGTCTTAAAGGTGCCACAGGAACCTCTGTTGCTTTTTATAGATTCAGACTAACACGGTTACCCCTCTGATACTAAGTTCCAGATGTATTTCTTTCTTTTTGTTTTTAATAACATTTATCTTTTTTTAAGAAAAGAATTGGATTTTTGGTGTCCTAAGGGGTTTGTGCACGTTGTTTAATTAGCTAGGGCAACAGCTACTTTCCTTTGTTTTCTTTCTCAGCTCTTCCCCCGAGGGGGATGGGGAGGAGGAGGGGTGAAAGGGCTCGAGGGTACCCCACAGGAAGGAATTCCCAAGTGAGCCTTCCTGGGGTCCCAAGGGTTTTTGTTTGTTTGTTTTTGCCCTTGGGGGGTGGCAGCATCTATCCCTCCAAGGTCAGAGAGAAACTGTGACCTTGGGAGTTTAATAGCAGCCTAGAGTGGCCAGTATCAATGTTTAGAATCCTTGTGGGCCCCCATCTTCTGCACGTGACGTGCCAGAGTGGGGAATCAGCCTTGAGAGAGCTGCTATAAAATATGCCAGTTGCAGCAGCCCCTAAAGCACCATCAATCAGCAGGGCTAGCCAGAGCCACAACACGCTCTGGCCATTTCTCACCCTTGCACTCTAGTTTCTCATTGTCGTTATTATGATAGGGCCTAGAGGGTCCATCGGAGATAGTAGGCTCTACTCACATCCATATATTCAATGACAGTGCTCCAAAAAGCACACAGTCTACATAGACAAGGCAAAGGGTAGAATGGGAAGCAGAGGCACACAGATAGAAAGTAACATGATTAAGGTTACCCAGTAAGGTAGTGGCAGAGCCACGGTTAATATTCTGGGCTGAGATCCACAAAAGTATGTAGATGCCTAGCTCCTTTGAAATCAATGAGAGCTGGGGGCCTAAATACCTTTGAGGACCTGAGCCCTGATCTCCCGACACCCAATCAAGTGCTCTGTTCACTAGATTATGTCTCTACCACTCCTCTACACTAGGGCTGCAAAGGAGAGGTGGGGCAGAACTGGCTATGTCAGGTTAGCACAAACTGCTAATTGGGAAGATGCAGGTACTTCTCACCACCTATGTGCCACCTGCATAGCTCACTGAATCCAATGTCTCCTCATTAGGACAAAATCAATCAATTATACCCAGAATCACCCTAGAAATATATATTTTAAAAAAAATTTAAACCCACGAATGGCCAAAAAAACCCACAGAAAACCACTAAAATAGTGTGTAAGACTCACCACTGGTCTGGCACCACTTCCTGGTCACTCTGGACACTAGGTCTTGGGGAAGACACCCCCTTCCATGGTTTGCACATCAGCGCTCGGATTCTCTCTCTGGTCTGCAGCCCCTCTTTCAGCCCTGGAACTGCAGTGTCCTCTTCGTGACTCAACCCTCCAGGAAGGTCACTCCGTGTTCCCCTCTTTTGGGGTTCAGTCCTTCAAATCCTATGTCACTCCCAGAGTGTCCCAAACAGTCTTCCAGTTCCCTGCTCCACTGGTCGAAGCCATGCCCTTGGTGGCTGATAGGGGAGAGCTCAGGCCTGCCCACTACTCTGGGTTCCACTCCAGGGAACCTCCACCCAGTATTTGGGGGCTTTTCTCTAAGCTATTTTCAGAACCTACTCTGAATATTAGCATGTTCACTCATTACTCTAAATGCAAGTCACCTTAATTCCCAGTTCAAACACAGCTGACACACACATATATATAAGGGAGAGGGCAATGCTAAGATACTGCAAACAGTTACAGTTCACCCAGGGATAAACCTTCAGGGTATCATTCAATTCAGTGCCCCAGAAAATTCTAACTTTCCCACTGAAGTTAATATCGGGGACTCTGGGGTCAGCTTGTGTTGTCTCATAGACTCATAGACTCATAGACTTTAAGGTCAGAAGGGACCATTATGATCATCTGGTCTGACCCCCTGCATGCTGCAGGCCACAAAACCGTCCCTACCCTTTCCTTGACTCTGCTGATGAAGTCCCCAAATCCTGTGTCTTAGTGACTTCAATTTGCAGAGAACCCTCCTGCTAGAGATCCCTGCCCCATGCTGCGGAGGAAGGCGAAAAACCTCCAGGGCCTCAGCCAATCTACCCTGGAGGAAAATTCCTTCCCGACCCCAAATTGTCAGTTAAGCTGGTGTAAATGCAACAACTTTAATGAAGTCACTCACTTCAGATTTATGAGAGCAGGATTTAGCCTTGTGTCTCCTTGTGCTTGATGGCAACTGAGGTAATTGTCTGTGCTCTGATAATTTTGTCGCCAATTTATAAGGAAAAACGATCCTAAATAAGTGCTCATAGGGAAAAAATGTATTAAATTAACCATAAAGGAGTGAGAATGAAGAAAGGAGATAAAAAGCCCGAGGATGCACATTTACAGGTAAAACCTTCCAAATAAAGGTATTATGTCTAGTAGAATTTTTCCGACATTTTCTGATGAAACTTAGTTGAAGTGAAATGTTTTGCCAAATCTATTGCAGATTCGAGAAAACTTTTGGGGAAACATAGGTAGGGTTCCATTCAGTGACTAGCAAACATAATACTGCCAAGCATATCAGTTCCACATGTTTCACTTCAGGAGCAACTTAATTATGGCGTTTCTTGACATGAGTGTGCTTGAATTAGCAACCTTAAAATTCTTTTAACAAAGCGTGTGTGTAATTGTCTAGGGTTAATAAAAAACAAACAAATGAAAAAGAAAACCCAGAATTCTATCATGTAGTATCATATTGACACTCACATGGTTCATCAGCTGGTGTGGAAACTTTATATCCATTGCAAGGACCTCTGCCATTTGAGCTAGTGGTCTAATTGATAGCATTAGTAGATTGTCCTATTCAATGTGGCCCAGAACTAGAAGGGGATGGGACAAACCCTTGGCCAGTGGGCTGCAGAGGAATGGTGAGATTCGAGAATCATGGGTTCCATTCCACACTGTAGAGAGAAGTGTGCTCTAGGGGCATGGGCCCTTCTGACAGTTCCCCACAAGCTTGACCCCTTCTGCTCCATCCCCTCTGACCTGTCTTGGTTTCTTTCCCCCTCCAACTCCTTGTCACAGTCTTTTTGCCTACCTACCCCCAGTCTTCCCCTCCAGGCCTTCCATCTGAGCCCCAAAGTCCTCCCACAGTTCTTCATCCCAGTCTCCTTGTCCAGGAAGCCCTAGACTTGCCCCTGCCACCAGTTCCCTGACCTATTCCCCCACCCCAAACTCCTTGTCCTAATCTACTAAGTGCAGCACTTGTATTTTCTTCACTGGAGTCAGGAATCTTCCTCCTCCATGTTGTCTGGTAGCCAGCAAGAGGATCATTGAAAGCACAGCAAAGGGCATTGCTCCTGGTTCCTGTGCTTGGCTCCACAACATCCCATAGCAGCCAGGAAAAGCAATCCCAGGGAAAGTGCTGCTCCGCCCCCGTTGCCCTTGACTGTAGCGTGGTCTGTCACTGTGGGGGGTTTGCATATGCACAGTCTGGCTGGCATATAGGAGCTGTGAGCAACTGGAGCGTGCTCAGTGCAGACAGGATCTTCAGAGGATTGATCTGCAAGCTGTAGTCTCTACTAAGCAGATGCAAATGGAGATTTTTCACACCTTATAACTTGGCCAAATGTGAGTGGTTTTTCCACAAAAACAGTGAAAGGACACATCTTTGAGAGCAGGGTAACACTGCCTCTCTCCAGCCATATTTAAAGTCTATTCTCCAAAGTATGGAGGCATTAGAACTTCTCAAAGAAAAAGGCTGCCGATTTTTTAAATTAAAACATGGGCAAATCAGTGTATTTTTTTACTAACCTCTTTCTTAGAAATGGCTGAACTGTTTTGGCTGAAACTTCCCCTCTGTCATTCACTCTGTGGCAGACACCCAGCATGGAAAATTTCAGCCTGAACAATTAAGTTTGGACAAGATATAAGGAACTGAAGACAGGATCTTTTAATGGGAAATGTTGGGCGATCTTCATTGTAGATCATGCAATCAGCTCTGTCTAGTATTGGAGAGTTGTAAATCTTACATTGTTTGCCTTTTTGACTATTGCTGCACACTGAACTACCCACAATGGGCCCTAGGCCATTTTCTTGCACAGTTACAGAACCCAAGAACATATGTGAGCAATTGTTCCCTTCAGCGTTACCGTTTTGTCACCATTGTGAAAGGAATGGTGAATTTCACTCTGAGACGAGTGTATCACAGACCTAAATTATATAGCTCATCACGGTTGTACATTTTGATTTTTACTGTATAAACGGTGTATCCCTTTTGTCTCTGGTTGCTAGTGGATATCTTTGATCAGTATATGTTGGATGGTATTTAGTACAAGTCTTCTGCTCTGATGCTTATGCAGAGTGGTTTGAGTTAGTGACAATGAATGGCTGACACAGGCTTTAAAATATTAACATAAATATTCATTTGCTATGTAGGTTTTTGGAGTAGTGGTAACTCACTGGTAGTAAATGTTACAGGTTCCCCTCTGGTCTCATCCACAGAGGATGGGAGAGTTCGCAGCCTTCAGCTTCAGAGCCTTGATTCTTTAGTTCCACCTACAATGGTGCATGCTTTTATCTCGAGAAGTCCCTAGTGTGCCAATCACAAACACCACGGGAATCTGAGGTATAAACTGCAGAGAAACAATCCAAGTGAACATGTGAGAAATTAGAAATCATAATTTATCCATTGTGGGGTGCAGGTCCACAGAAATGAAGGGGTACATTTTCAGCTGCACTCAGCTTCTCCATCGGCATCTAACTGAAGAGACCATGTTTTCAAAAAAAGTCTGATAACCAGCAACTCCCGCTGAGTTCGATGCTGAGCTCTTTTGAAAATTGACCTCAAGGTAAGTAGGTCCCTCACCTCATAAGGTTTCATAAATGCATGTTGTTCAATTCAGCCCTCTTTCTTTATCATCTGTCTTGCCTGATATCTGGGTGCATCTGAACGAGTCCCTTCTTTCCCCATTTCTTGCTTTGCTCAGATTCTCATTTTTGTCATCTACATTTTTCCAGAGCTGGCCCAGAACAGCAATCTAAATCCCAAATCTCCAAAGTCTGAGGAAGTCTAGTTGCAAATTCAGATGCTGGGTTAGATTGTGGCATTAGGCAGAACCTCGAGCAAGGGACGGTATGTAAGCTGCAGTAGCCCGCCTGGTGACTCAGAGCTGGAAGGCCCACACCAGCAGCATGGCTCCGAATGGCTCAGCTGTGTTAGCTGGTCCACCAGGGGTCAGAAATAAAACTCCACCCATCCCCTAATCACCATCTGTGGCTGTGCCAGGCAACTGGCCTCTACTTACTCCAGCAGGCCCAGATCCAAGGAGCCCCCTTCATGTCACCCCTGAAGCACAAAGGGGCCACAATGGTCCCTAGGGAATTCCACTGTAGGATAAATGCAGACGGGTGATACTGTTTGCAGGTCATAAGGAGCGGTAGTAGCAGAATGAAGATCAGACCAGCCCCAGGCTGCTGTAGCCTATGTTGAGTCCTCTCCAGAGATGAAGATATATCAAAGCTACCTCTGTCTTCCCCTGTCCTTCCTTCTGGGCTGAGCCGAACTCAGCCTGGCCAGGGCACAGAATTAGGGCCAAGGTACCTGTTTTGTGGTGAAACAGAGGAATTGAGTGAGCAGGGTTATAAAGCCAGCACCATTAACAGACACTACATTCCATTAATTTAGAAAGAGAACGCCTCATGAAAACAGCTTTTTGCTATAAACCATTGAGCAAAGGCCATTTCCATCTCCCTGAGCAGCTCTGTGGGAGCCCAGAGCTCAGTAAGATTTCTGGGCTCCAGCAAATGACACACTTGGACGATCTTCTTCCTTCCAGGGATGCCAATCCATCAATGAGGTGCTTCAAAGTGGACTTCAGAGTAACTGACAGTGCATAAAGTGCATATTTCCCTTCCCCTTCTCCTCCTCTCTGGCCGCAGGAAAACAGCTGTGATCTCCCCATCCTTTGCTTTACTTTAACCCATAACTATGTTAAGCTCGTTTCTGAATATTTTCTTCCCTGAACAATGGCATCCTTGGACTAAGCATTCACTGCAATTCACTTTGAAGAAGTGGGTTTTTTACCCACAAAAGCTTATCCGAAATACATCTGTTAGTCTTTAAGGTGCACCGGACTCCTTGTTGTTTTTGTTGATGTGTTACTCTCCTACATCATACGATCCTCCTTTCCCCCGATGTTGCATTACCTCCCAGGTGGTATTGCCCAAAGAGAGCACACAACAGTAATTTGTTACTGGATACAAGTTATTTTGATACCAGGATATTTATTTGCACCTCTTTCCAAGTACCTGCTAAAGCAGGAGAAATAGATCCTTGATTCTATAGGTCCCTGACCAGGTTTGCCTCTGCAGCGCCCCCTGTTGCCCACCAGGGTATGACTCACCCAGCATAAAATCTCTGCTAGCTGGACTCTGTCTCTCATGGGGTCCACTGTTGCAGTGCGTTAGCCCAGCAGGCAAGACACAGTTCAGTCCCGCCCTTTCCAGGATGTTGGTCCCAAAATGTCAGGAGGAGCCACAGCTCAGAACAGGGTCAATCAACAATCCTTTAGTGGGACCCCATCGTTCTCTTCAGGGTGGGCTTAGTCCCCTCCTTTGAACTCCCCTCTCCATGCCTAACATCTGTTGTACATGGAGCAGGGCAGGTCCAGTTGGCTCCACATCTCACATTAACCTTCTCCTTGCCACTGTGGGGCCTGTCTGCCATTATAGTCCCAATTGTACCAACCCATATGCACAAATTGTTTAGTTTAGGAACTGAGGCAGAGAGACATTAAGGTCAATAATGTCAAGTCATTTGAGATTCCTTGGACCCGACCGCTCAGGTTCTTCACATTTTATAGCACTTTATATGTTCAAAGCACATCCACTAATAGACCAATTTGAAATTTTTCAGTGCAATCCACTCTGGTACCTGAGCAATGAAATGCAATTTACAGAAATCAGCATCATTCCATTCCGCTCTATTTCTCCATGGAATAATCTTTCCAGGAAAGTGGGAAGAGCCCCACAGTGTGAGGCCTTGGACTGGAATAATCACTCAGAAATAAACTGAAAGGAACAATCCCGTTCTGCCAGGATTAAGGATTAGGTCATTTGACGTGCTTTTTTCTTTCCTCTCAGTGCTGTGACTCAGTGACTCTAAAGAAGGAACCACCAGCAAACAATGTGTCTGTAAGACTATTCCTTGCCGTCCCCACTTCCTTTTACCTTATCTCCTCACTGCTTCTATCTCCTTCCCCATGCAATCTCCTCATCCTCAAGAAGCCATCCCTCCATCTACCTGCCTCTCTAGCTCTAGCCCCAGCTCCTTCCCCCCTATACTCATCCAATGAACCTTTAACCACAGTGCCCTGAAGTATGTCACCTCCTGTTCCAGGAACTCCTTGCATCGGGCTTCCACACGCTTTCCTCTACTGATGCTGCTTTTGCCAAGGTTTCTAATGACCTCCTCCAGGAAAATTCTCAGGATCTGTACTCTGCCATCATGCTCCTTGAACATTCTGCTGCTTTCTCAATCATCCTCCCCTCCTTCGTGTCTTGTGCTCTTTTGGCTTTTGCCAAACTGTTCTCTCTCGATTCTCCTCCTTCTCTGGTCATCCCCTCAGCATCTCGCTTGGTAGCTCATCTTCTCTCAGGCCTGGTCTACACTGGGTGGGGGGGGTGTCGATGTAAGATACGCAAATTCAGCTACGGGAATACTGTAGCTGAAGTCAAGATATCTTATACCGACTTACCTCCCGTCCTCACGGCGCGGGATCGACGGCCGCAGCTCCCCCGTAGACTCCGCTACCTCCGCTCGCTCCGGTGCAGTACTGGAGTCGACAGGGAACGCGATCGGGGATCGATATATCGCGTCTTAACAAGACGTGATATATCCATTCCCAATAAATCGATCGCTACCCGCCGGTACGGCGGGTAGTCTGGACATATCCTAACACTCACCATGGGAGTTTCAAAAGGATCTGTCCTCTTTCTGTTTTAGACTCTCCTGCTAGGTGAGCTCTTCCACTCAGGTGGCTTCAGTTACCATCCTTACACTGATGACTCGCAAATCTACCTGGCTTGCCTCTATCAATCCAATCCCACATCTCTCTGTGTCTCTCTAACACCCACACCTCAATGGAGATGCTGTCCCCGAAAATTTAACATATCCCAATCTGAACTGCTTATATACTCTCCCTAGATGCTGCTTTTTGCCATTTGACAACAGTGCCACCCTCCTTGCACTCAGGCACATGATCTGGAAGTCACATTTGTTTCCTCTCTACTGTGCTAGGCACTGTACAAGCACACAGTGGGAGAGAGTCCTTGCCCCCAAAGAGCTTCCAATCTAGCTAGCTTAGCCCTGGTCTACACTACGAGTTTAGGTCGAATTTAGCAGTGTTAAATTGAATTAACCCTGCACCTGTCCACATGACAAAGCCATTTTTGTCGACTTAAAGAGCTCTTAAAATCGATTTCTGTACTCCTCCCCAGTGAGGGGATTTGCGCTGCAATCGACCCTGCTGGGTCGAATTTGGGGTAGCGTGGAAGCAATTGGACAGTATTGGCCTCCGGGAGCTATCCCAGAGTGCCCCATTGTGACTGCTCTGGACAGTGCTCTCAACTCAGATACACTGGCCAGGTAGACAGGAAAAGGCCCGCGAACTTTTGAATTTCATTTCCTGTTTGGCTACTGTGGCGAGCTGATCAGCACAGGTGACTATGGAATCCCAGAATCGCAAAAGAGCTCCAGCATGGACCGAACGGGAGGTACTGGATCTGATCGCTGTATGGGGAGATGAATCCGTGCTATCAGAACTCTGTTCCAAAAGACAACATGATTAAGCGCAGCCAGACACCAGGGCGATTAGACGAGCGCAGCAGGGTGCGCTGTGCATCAGAGAAGCTTTGAAAACCAGTTTCATGACTGGCCAGGCTACGGTGTGAAAGTTCTGTTTGTTTCTCCCTGAAGAAAACCTGCCCCTTGGTTCACTCTACTTCCCTGTAAGCCAACCGCCCTTCCCTCCCTGCTTTGATTTCCGCTTGCAGAGGCAATAAAGTCATTGTTTCAAATTAATGCATTCTTTATTGATTCATCATATAACTGGTGGGATAACTGCCAAGGTAGCACAGGAGGGTTGGGGAAGGAGGGAAGCACAGGGGTGGGGTAGTTATAGGGGCACCCCCTAGAATGGCATGCAGCTCATCATAGAAGCGGAATGTCTGGGGCTCTGACCCGGAGCGGCCGTTTGCCTCTCTGGTTCTTTGGTAGGCTTGCCTGATATTCCAGGAGAACTGAATCTCCATTAGACAAAACTTAAAGAAGGGAATGACCTAGAGTTACTCCCATTTATGTCCAGGCACCCCGACCGAGCTCACCAAGGCCAGTCAGGAGGAACCAGGAGACAGCAGCAGACAGTACAATACAGCTGCTAACCATCTTTGCTAACTTACAAAGGCAAGGAGCTGCTGCTATGTAGCACTGCAGTACCGCGTCTGCCAGCAGCACCCAGGAGACATACGGTGACAGTGAGCTGAGTGGGCTCCATGCTTGCCGTGGTATGTCGTCTGCACAGGTAACCCAGGAAAAAAAGCAAGAAACGATTTTTTGCCATTGCTTTCACGGAGGGAGGGGGGGGCTGACGACATGTACCCAGCACCACCTGAAACAATGTTTTTGCCCCATCAGGCATTGGGAGCTCAACCCAGAATTCCAATGGGTGGCAGAGACTGTGGGAACTGTGGTATAGCTACCCACAGTGCAACGCTCTGAAAGTTGACGCCAGCCTCGGTACTGTGGATGCACTATGTTGACTTAATGGTCTTAAGTGGGGACACACACAATCGACTGTATCAAATCGATTTCTAAAAAATTGACTTATATTAAATTGACGTAATTTCATAGTGTAGACATACCCTTAGACAAAGGAAGTAGTATTGTCCCCATTTAACAGATGAGGTACTGAGGAACAAAGAGATTGATCGATTTTCCCTAAGTCACACAGGAAGTCAGCGGCAAAACCAAGAACCAAATCCAGGTCTTCTGAGTCCCAGAGCAGGGCCTTGATAATGAGATCATTCCTTCCTCTGAACTTAGGGTACTCTCTATGGACTTTACACCTCATGGGTTCATCCACAACAAAGACCACAAACGCCGTTGAAGCAAATTCATTTAAAATATCAGAAAATACATTGCTGTTTTCTCCTATCTGTATTACTATCTGCACCTCACATCTTTTTATTTGTAGGGGTTTAAAAGAGACTTTCTGGGTTGTGAAGTGAAATCAGTTGGGAGTTGAATATATAGCCACAAACACAGAACACCTGCTACACATAGTAAAAACGTAGTTGATAAAATTCAGTGCTGTGGCATTTACAAGGACTCCTGCAATCTCTGATCCTGCAGGTTTTCCATCTTTCATCTGACACTGTCAAGGAGGAAATTCTTAACATTTGGCAGTCCACATGTGTTCGATGTTGCCTATTTTCTAAGGCATGTATATATTTGTTTCCTTCGGTTCAGGGCCTGCTCTAGGTTTTTTGCTGCCCCAAGCAAAAAAATTTTTGGCTGCCCCCCCCCCCCCCCCCCCAAAACTTAAAGAAGGGAATGACCTAGAGTTACTCCCATTTATGTCCAGGCACTCCCGACCGAGCTCACCAAGGCCAGTCAGGAGGAACCAGGAGACAGCAGCAGACGGTACAATACAGCTGCTAACCGTCTTTGCTAACTTACAAAGGCAAGGAGCTGCTGCTATGTAGCACTGCAGTACCACTTCTGCCAGCAGCACATGGGATCCGCTACCAGTACACAGCGGCCAAGTCCTGGCCCAGCCGTGACTCTGTCCCCATGCAGGTGGAGCTGCTGGGCGGCACGGAGTGGGAGTACTTCCAGGTGGCGTGCGGCTGCGGGGTGGAGAACACGGCCCCTCCCTGGGTTCGCGACGCTGCTGGTGGCCAAGGTGGATCAGTTTGTGCTCACCGCCCTCACCCCTGACATGCTGGCAGCCGACGACCTGGAGAGCCCCCCGGACCTGCTGCTCTTCGGCCTCACCGCGCCCTGGCCCAGCCCCGGCAGGCGGGAAGGCGAGGATCTCCGCCTGCGGGGCTACCTGCTCAGCACTGATGAGCCCAGCCGGCCGCTCATCTCTTCACACACTCCGAGAGCCCCTCTCACCGCCACAGCAGCCCGGGCTCGGCTCCAGTGGACCCCGCTTCCCTCCCTCCCCGGCTCCTCACACACTCTCAGCAGGGCTGCCCAGAGAATTCAGGGGGCCTGGGGCAAAGCAATTTCGGGGGCACCTTCCATAAAAAAGAGTTGCAATACTATGGTAACATGTATTTGGAAATGTAAAAAATAACTAGTGAAATAGATTCAAAAATTAATTTCTAATAATCTGAAAATACACTAAATACATTATTTAAAAACATTCAGTGCTTTAATGGTATGTATACATTTGCAATTACATAATGGGCTGTCGCTGGGTGATGGTGATGGTTGGTGCCAATGGGCTGTCGCTGCCTGGGGGTGGTGCTGCTGTTGCCCAGGGCTGGGTGGGGAGCTGGGCTCTGGGTTGGGGGGAGATGGGGTCGGGGGGTGCCCGGCTCAGAGGGGCTGGGCTCGGTGCTGGGGGTCAGGGCTGTGGGGGGATGGGGTCGGGGGGTGCCCAGTTCAGAGGGGCTGGGCTCGGCGCTGGGGGTCAGGGCTGTGGGGGGGATGGGGTTGGGGGGGTGTCCGGCTCAGAGGGGCTGGGCTCGGAGCTGGGGGTGACAAGGGAATGCTGGGAAATGTAGTTCTTTCCCTGTAAACGGTACTGAATGTTCAGCTCTGACACATTCCCAGAGGCTGCTGGAAGCGCTAGGCATAAGATCCATTTGCATATAAACATATGTGACAAAACTGACAAGCCAATCATGTATAATTTAAATAGTTGCAGATTACTACAAGGTGTTTAGCACTGGCAAAATTGGCCACATGGAGGCTGTTGCTATAGGAGCTGGCGTGGTGTTTACATGATGCAGAAGAAATCCGAATCAACACACATGCAAATGTATCTGCAGTTACTTTATAGGGCTAAAGTTTTATTGTCCATAAAAGAGTCTTTATAAAGCAATAGACCAGATTATCCGCTGTGGCCAAATTGTGCTCAGCACAGCAGAGAAGGAGAGGCCTTCAAGGGGCCAGTTATAGTTTCCCTGACTCTTAGCCTGGCTTTGATCCCAGCTCAGACTTTGGAACAGGTGAGAGTAGCCTCAGGGATTGTTATAAATGAGCGGGGGGGGGGTCCCTTTTGTGGACATGCAGCCAGCCAGTTGGCTATGGAATCCCTCTTGGTGGTTGTTCTCTACTTGCTTTACCTGTAAAGGGTTAACAAGCCCACAGGTAAAAGGAAAGGAGTGGGCACCTGACCAAAAGAGCCAATGGGAGGGCTAGAACTTTTTAAAATCGGGGTGGGGGGGGGACTTCCCTTTGTCTGTGTGTTCTGGTTCTCCAGGAAAGAGGGGAACAGGGAGCAGTTATTTTGTGAGAAGCTTAAGCCAGATACGAAAAACCATCAGATCATACCTAGAGATTGCTTCTCTGAAACCCCAGATATGTTAGGAAATTAGGGAATGTCTAAGAAGCAGGGCCGGCTCTAAGCACCAGCAAAGCAAGCAGTTGCTTGGGGCGGCAGATTTGCAAGGGGCGCAAGAATCCAGCCTGGGAGCTGAGAACCAACAGGGGCCCCTGGGAGCTGTAGTTCCTTGGTTAGCTCCCTGCCTATAGAGCCAGCCCTGGAGCAGGGAAAGAACTACATTTCCCAGCATTCCCTTGGCCACTAGCAAGAGGAAAGGGTGGGGGAAGGAGTATGGAACTGAAATCTGCAGCTTGCTGTGAATGGTAGGAACAGAGACGCTCTAGGTTTTTGCCGCCCCCCGCACCCCTGTATTGCCCCAGCCTGGACTCTCCCCTGCCCACACCCCCTGCCGCCCCAGCTCTGGCCCCCACCTGCACTCACCTGCTGCCCCAGTCCTGGGCTCTCCCCTCACCTGCACCTGCTTCTGCCCCAGCTCTGGGCTCTCCCCCACCCGCACCCCCTGCCGCCCCAACTCTGGCCCCCACCTGCACCCTCCTGCTCCCCCAGTCCTGGGCTCTCCCCCTCACCCGCACCCCCTGCCGCCCCAGCTCTGGCCCCCACCCGCATCTCCTGCTGTCCCAGCCCTGGGCTCTCCCCCAAAGAAGGAATTGGGGGGACTAAATGGACAGTGCACCTCTCTATCTGAAGCCTAGCAAGGGAGGTATGTGGATCCCAGTAGAATTTAAAATGAAAACTAAGGGAGGGGAGGCTCTGGACATGGGCAGCTTTAGATACAGTACCAGGCACTTCTGAGCCATGGAAGCAGAAACTGACTTTTCCTTTCCAGATTTAGCTAATATTCAGAAAGGGAATCTAGCACCTGCCTTCCAGATTTGAACACCTCAAAATTCAGGAGTGCTCAAGCTCAATTTGGGCAGCTGTTACTTCATTTCCCCCAAATCAAATATACTGATCCACTGTAACTTGCTGTAGAAAAAGTAGAATAAATTGAGCAAGAAATGCTTCCCAGTGGTTATTAGGACTGGAATTGCTATTTTCAACAGCCATTGCTTTTTTTTTTTTAAATTTTAGTTTTATTTGTTTAAAAGGAAGAGCATGATAGTGCATTCCCCATAGAAACAAAGAATTGAACAAAAGAATAATAAAGGCACGTCAACTTTTTCTCATTTATGTAGGACAGTCTTATAATATGCATCCAGATATCCTCCAGTCACACAAGCTGAAAATTGTTCCACTTTACTGCAGTTCTGTAACAATATGGGAACCAATCCTGTCTGTGTTCTGTGCACATCCAAAATCCCTGCTGAATGACCCGCCCTGGGAGCGAGTTACCAGTGACCCAGGCCTGGGGCGGCAGGAGGATGCAGTTGGTGGGGGGAGAGGGAGAGAGCCCAGGGCTGGGGTAGGGGGCAGCCAAAATGTTTTTTGCTTGTGGCAGCAAAAAACCTCGAGCCGGGCCTGTCTGTATGTATAAATATCTTCTGTGTGTTCCATTCTATGCATCCGATGAAGTGGGCTGTAGCCCATGAAAGCTTCTGCTCAAATATATGTGTTAGTCTCTAAGGTGCCACAAGTACTCCTGTTCTTTTTGCGGATACAGACTAACACGGCTGCTACTCTGAAACCTGTCAATAAATTCTAGAAAATACTCTCTGACGGTCACCATTGCAGGGACATTTTCACTAGGTTCTGTTGTTGTTACAACATGCACCATTAAAGTCAGTTGATCCATATGGCTGATGTCAGGTGTGCAGTCCAGAATAACAGAGTAATGAGTTGCTGACTTCAGATTTGCCACAATCTTCTGTTTGACTTTTGTTGCCAGTAACAGTATGATCTCATTTTGAATTGTTTTTCCGAGGTCGTGGGGTGTGTCCATTTCTTGGGTGGTGACTCTTCTTAGATGCTCCTGGAGTACAGCATCAACCTCAGCCATCAGCTCCACAATTTTAAGGAAGTTTCCATTGTTTGGCACATGCAGCTGATCTGAAGTGCCACACAGTGCTAGGTTTTGGGTAGCAAGCATTCTCACAATGGCAACGAGCCTTTTCAGAATATTTTGCCAGTGAAGAGACTCTGATGCAATCTTCTCTTCATGCTGATCATCTGTGGTGGTCTTTAACCTTATTCTCATCTCAAGCTCTTTCCACCTATGGAATGCTCTCTGGTGAATTGCTGCCTTCTCATGGCATGCCAGATTTCTAGCCAGATTTTTCCAGTCCTTTGTTCCTGTAGAACCCAATGTAGCTGGAACATTAGACTGGAAGGGTTTGCAACAAAAACAGGATGCAGCATTCTAGGTTTTTGAGTACATAAGCCATGGCCTCTTCACTTTGTCACCATTGGGGATTCCACACCAGTAATGTGTTGGATGGAAGCTACTATTTTCATTGTCTTTGAGGAACATGAAGTTTTTCACTTGCTGTGGCCCATGCAGTACAAGGAAGTCCCTCAGGCTCCTGCTCAAATGGGTCCACAGTCCTGGATCATCTAGATTTAACGAACTAAACTCAGCAGCAGCTGTTTCTTGCGCCTCCACCACACTCTTCTCTGATCTACACTTTTCTTCAGGAATGGGCATGGTTACACCCATTTGAGATGGAGATATGGATGCTGCAGTAGCTGCCAGGTCACCTGCACTCTGACTAACTGGAAGATCAGGCATCTCCTCACCACTCACATCCTCACTGGGGCTGGAAGGCTCACCGTGAACATTTGTGTCTATGTATCTCAGGAGAGCTCCTTCCTGCTTAGATAGAAAAGCTTCTTTTGCTGGAACATTAGATTGGAAGAGTTTTCAAGAAAAACAGTATGCATCATTCTGGGTTTTTGAGTACATAGAAAGGCCTCTTCACTTTGTCACCATTGGAAATTTCACACCAGTAATGTGTTGGATAGAAGCTTCTATTTTCATTGTCTTTGGGGAACGTGAAGTTTTTCACTTGCTGTGGCCCATGCAGTACAGGGAAGTCCCTCAGGCTACTGCTGAAGTGGGTCCACAGTCCTGGATCATCTAGACTTAAGGAACTAAATTCAGCAGCAGCTGTTTCTTGCACCTCCACCACACTCTTCTCTGATCTACACTTTTCTTCAGGAATGTGCGTGGTTACGATATGGATGCTGCAGTAGCTGCCAGGTCACCTGCACTCTGACTAACTGGACGATCAGGCATCTCCTCACCACTCACATCCTCACTGGGACTGGAAGGCTCACCGTGAACATTTGTGTCTGTGTATCTCAGGAGAGCTCCTTCCTGCTTAGATAGAAAAACTTCTTTTGCTTTCTTTCTTTTTCTGAATGCTGCCCCAGAGAGGTGTTTTCTTCTTTCACTAGGACGGCTGTTCTGTGCCAGCTATAGTGGCTCTCAACACTCAGTTGAAGGGGACAAATAAGCAGGCTGGTAGCAGAGTCTGAGTGAGGGAAGATATCAGCTTCTTAAGGGCCTAACTGGCTCCTACTATTTCAGTTGACTGCCTGTTCTCCTCAAGTGGGTTCAGGGAAGCAGCAGGAAACAGGAAGCTCCCTGAGAAGCTGGTGTTAATCAGTCCAGGCTCCTGGGGGTGCTGGAGAGGTACACAAGAAGCTCCTCCTCCTCTCTCTCCCTGCAGCTCCTGCTGCTTTCTGTTATTCCCTCTCACCTTTTCGCCTGCCTGTTCTGTCTCTTGTGCCCTCCTTCCTCCAGCACAGCACTCCACCATCTCTGTGCATCTCGAGCAGAGAGAATACATAGGCACCCGCAGCAGACACAATTTTCTGCACTCTGGGTCCTAGTGGCGCCCCCCCCCCCCCCCACAGTCTGGCACCTGAGGTGGCCATCTCAGTTTGCCTCATGGTAAGACCAGCCCTGTCCTGTGGGCACGGAGAACCTAACTCCCATTGAGGTCAGCCAGGGAGGCTGGATGTGCACATTACAGGAAATAGACTGTCAGGGCAGCAGAATCCACTGAAAAACCGCGTATTGCGAATTGCAACGCAGGCTCTCACTGGGTGGCTCTTTGTCCTGCCTCTGTTGGCTAGAGCGTGAGCAGAGCTTTATGAGACAGCTGCTGCGGCTGTAGCCAGCCATCGAAGGGAGTTTCCCATCGTCTCTCTTCTGGCCATGGATGCTCGACTGCAGCAGCTCCGCAGAGGTCCCAGCCTCCCTCTTTAATGCCCATTCTCCCTGTGCTCGCATGGCGCTTCATGGACCATTGAGTAGCCTCATGACAACATCCCAGTTGTGGACACAGGCACCAGCAACCGATTCCCCATGCCAAAGTCCCCTGGGCAATCCAGGGAGCCTTAGCCTGGGTTGTCTGGAGCGCAGGGTTTGGCCCCTGGTGACTGCAGACACTGCACAGCCGCCCGGTGACTCCTGTGACCCCTCTGCCCATCAGTACTCGGCTCTCCCGCATTCTGCTGAGCGCCTGAGATCTGGGGGAACAGAAACCCTTTGTTAGAGACGGAAAATCTCCTCCCAGGAACACTCTGTCAGTGGCTGCCAGAGGCCTTCCCTGTGAAACCCCAAATGCGCAGCCCCTCGGTTTCCCACTGCGGAGATCTCTGCTCTTTCATTGGTCACCTGTGGCTGCAGTCTCTGACGGGGGAATGTGGAGGGGTTTTGCCAATGATCCCTTCTACAGCGCCCATAATGGGAGGAAGTTTGGCCTTGTGATGTGAGGCCTGGGTCTGAGAATCCGGGCTCCTGGGTTCTGTGACTCTGGAAGGGGGCGTGGTCTAGTGGGTGGAGCTGGATTGGTTGACAATGAGTGAGAGGGGCTTGTGCTGAAGGACCCTGGTTCAATCCCCTCCAATTCCTGTGGTGTCTACATGTGGCCATGACTTTACTTACCTCTCAGTGTAGGTTGTTTAGCCTATTCCTGGACACATTCTTACATCTGCTGCTGGCCATCCTGAGATGTAGGTCCTTCATCCACACAAGGACATGGCTCATCAAGGTCGATCCAGCAGCTCCCATCTGGTCTTCACCACCGCAATGGATGGTGAGCTCTAACCTGACCAGAGAAAGACAGGGTGGTGTTCTTCAGGGGAATCTATTGGAGCTCTTGTATCACCTGTTCCATCTCACACCCCAACACGCTTAGGGTTTTCCAAAGATACCACTAATCTTGGATAAACAAAGCAGACTGGTTCTAAAGGAAAAACAGATTTCTCCCCTGCTTTAGGAAGATTCCCATAGGAAAAGTCTCTGATGGTGGGGATGGGGTCAATGGAAGCCCCCAGCCACTTGAATGGCAGGAAATCAGGACTCAGGGAGTGCATCAGCACTTCTCGGCATCATTGAAGCACCAGTTCTGGGCGCAATACAGGTTAACAATGCCCATGGTTCTTTCCCACTAGAACCACATCTGAACAGAAAAAGCCCTTCAGCCAATTATTTACTTACACTTTGAAGGGGTGAAATTCAGCCCTGTGCAGACAGCCAGGACAAGGTCTGTGCATCACAGCGGGTTTCAGTGGTACTTCACTGCACCGGTGCTGTGAGTTCTCCTCCTGGATTGGAACAGCCAGTGGGAATCCTGTGAGGTACAGAGCAGAGAGAGGTTTGGGCCACAACGTTCACCTCAGAGGCTGAGCTTCTGCAGACTTTTGGGATGTTCCCATCTGAGGAGGATGATTTTGGCCAGCCCTAGTTCAGAGCTTTCAGTCACCTCAACCGGTGATTCTCTGGCACAATTGATCTAATGTAGCTGACCTTTTCAGGCCTAGCCCCCACCTCCGACACCCCTTGTACCTCACCATTGCCATCTAACAGCCCCTGTCCCTTCTCTTGATCCCTGCCAAGCCCAAATACAGAGCCTAGCTCATGCTCCTCCTCTCCTAGCCCTTCTCCTTACACGATCTTCCCCTACCTCTGACAAACTGATCACTGTGCCCTTCCCCAGCTCCTGGAGGAATCATGGCTCCTCGGGACAACCTGGGAATGGGTGGCTTCTACCTCCGGGTGGGGTGTGTGGTTTTCCATCTACGCATCAGTGAGAGCCAGTACTTCTCGATTTTACAGGATGAGGTTACGGCTCCCCAAGCTGGGCCAGCTGCAGGCTGCATTGCTGTAGGCGACATGGACAGATCCCAGAACCTGGAAGGCAGAGGGGGGAGGAAACCCCTGCTCATTTCCCTTTCAGAGCCCCCTTCAAAGACGGGCCAAGAGGGGAGGAGAGGACGAAGGGCAGAAAGTGAAGCTGCCCCTGTGGAGAGGGCACTCCTGTAGAACCCACTCCAGTTCCCAGCTCTCCCCCACATTGATAGGTGTGACCTTGGAGAGGTCACTTCATCACCTTCATTCTCTATCTGTAAAATTGGGGTACTAGTCCCCGCACAAGGAGGAGAAGGGAGGAGAATCCCATTGTCTGTGAGGGGCTCGGACACTCTGGGCCTGGATTGTGCAGAGTGAGGGAAGAGACCCAGAGTTTACTCCCTAGACCCAGAGGAGGAGGATGGGATCAGAAGGTCAGCCAAGGGGGATGGGTCAGGAACTGCTGCAACAGATGGGACTTAGGGATTCAGTGAGTGCCAAGGGCTTTGTACCTCCCTTCAGCAAATGGCTTCCCTCTTGTCATCAGCAGACTGGACACTACCTGAACTCCTTCCTAGTGTCCTCGAGGGGCTCCCTTCATTCTTCTTGACGGTGACCCAGGTCGATAGCTGGGAAGTTCGGAGAGGCCGTTCGTAGCATGGCATGAAATCAGTGGGAAAGCTACATTTAGCAAAATAAAGGTGTCATTGGCCTTTGCAAACTCGGAACTGATCTGTCCTCTCAATCGACGGTACACGTTGACAAGGGGATGAAGCGCGCCATCGTGGTCAGGTGATCTGTGAGAGTCAGTTCCATCCTGTGGCCATTTGAATCAGTGAAATTCCTGGCAATGGTTGCCCATGGCCAGGGCAGGGTCTCCAGAGGCCTGAGATGCCAAGAAGTTTGATGCGTGGTGCCTTGGTGAAAGCGCAGAAGTCACGTCAGTCAGGCTAAGTCTGAATTTCAGGCCACATCTGGCACCACCAAATGAAGCAGGCCCTGGTGGTCATAGTAGATGCGTCTACTTCCATGATGAATGCTGAGCCTCCGAATAGGTGCAGTGAGGAAGGCAATTCTGAGCTGTTTGCAGGCTTGTTGGAACTTGGGTGACCAAATGATTGTGGCCGTTATGTGGAGGAGAGCTCTGGTGGGGGTTACTGGCTCTGAGAACCCTGGGCGGAAGCAGCAGTAAAGCGGGTGAAGTCTAGGCAGCGCTGCTCTTCTTGAGGACCTCAAACTTCGTCCCATCGATGAATGGCTTCCACTTTATTTGGATCAATCGTAACACCTTCGGGGGAGAGGATGTATCCCAAAACCTCTGAGGAGAGTTGGCCGGAGGTACGCTTTTCCAATTCCGTGTTGAGACCATGCTGCCGAAACCTCTCCAGGTTCGGGTGTGGTGCGCGTGCTGCTCTGGGTTCTCCAGAAAGAGAAGTCTGTCACCTGAATAGATGGCACTGTGTGGATCCACAATGTCCCCAAATACATCACTGATGATGTGTTGCAAGGTGAGGGGACCGTTAATTCGCTCAAATGGCATATCAGACAGTTAAAATGTCCATAGTGTGCTTTGAAATCTGGTTTCCATTTGTCCCCTGCCCAAATGAGTATTAGATTGGAAATCCTCGCAGATGAAGTTTGATGAACAACTTTGCAGATTTCCTGTGAGCCAACAATTGTGGGATTCACAGCAGGGGGTAATGGTTCCAAACGATCACTTTTTTCAGGGGCTGATTGTCTAAAGAGAGGCGTAGTACAGTCCCACATTTCTTCTTCCCAAAAAAGGCCTGGGCACCCGTGGGAAACGCATGTTTGCTCATAAACTCTTAGGACCGGTTTTTAGAACTGTACGCAGGGAGAGCCACTAATTCTGGTTCCAACAATGTGTAAATACTGGTGAAGGCAACTTTCAACCAAGGCTGTAGGTCAAAAGGGCAGTCATAGTCCCGGTGCAGAGGTAACGATTCCCTATTTCTTTCAAAGGTATCCATGTAATCCGGGCATTTATCAGGAATGCCGGGTGTCTGAGTCAAGAATGGTGGAGTAGGTCCAGGGGCGGAGGCTGGTTAAAGGAACTCCAGCATTTTCAGTCCTTTCCATTGCACAATTCCAGTAGGGGCAGCATCGGGCCAGGCTCAGGTAGTGAGGTCATTGTTCACACCTGCTGTGGTGTGAGTAGTATAAGGGCCCTCCCGTAAATCAAACCATAAACCTGCCCTTTGACCCCTTGGTCCCCCCCACCTGTCACCGGAAGTCCCACCCATGGGGGTATTACTTCTGGGGTCAATAAGCCACCTGACCGGAAGCAAGGTGGGTCATGTGACCCCTCTATGAACTCCCCCCACCACCCTCTACCAATCAGGAGGGGTTTCGTCCCGAAAGGACCGCCCCGAGAGGAGATTTTGACCAATCAGGGTGACTTCCAGGGCGGGGGTGACCCGTCCGGAAGTGGATCGTGTGACCCCTCTAAGAACTCCCCCCACCGCCCTCTACCAATCAGGAGGGATTTCGTCCCAACAGGACCTCCCCGAGAGGAGATTTTGACCAATCAGAGTGACTTCCAGGTTGGGGTGACCCCTCTGGAAGTGAGTCGTGTGACCCCACTAAGAACTCCTCCCAAGGGCCTCCGCCAATCACAGTGCAGCACCATTACCCCATAAGTCCCAGCGCCAGACAGCGGAGGCGGCCATCTCTTACCAAGGACACGTGTTTTCGAAATCGCGGAAAGGCTGCTGAGAGGAAACATGGACTCCTTCACTACACCCGTGAGAACTTCAGATTTTGTTTTAGCCCCGAGCAACTTTGACCATTCATGGAGAAAACGCTACATCAGCGACAGTTCCGAGGAGGAGGAGGGAGCGACCGAGGGGAGCCGTTGCTGGATACGCCGGAACCTGACCCCAAAACCCTCGTGAGACACCCCGATGAGCGAGACGGTCTCTCTTTGTCCACCACCTCAGAGGTGGAAGGCAATTGAGGCTTGGGGGAGTCACCGGCGGACAAGGCAAACGGAAAAGACGGCGCTCAGGTAAATGAATGATTAAGAAGCGGCAGTGGAGGAGGGGTGGGTAATGGGGTAGGAACCGGAGCAGTGGGGGTACTTACACGGTTTCTTTTCTGAAAATTTCTCAACAGCTCGACGATGCCTTTGTAGAGGACCCGCAGGGCCTGGACAGCATTGCATCAAGCAGCGAAGATGAACCGGGCCCACCATGTTTTTGCTCAACGCCGATACAAGTTGTTGAAGAGGACTCTGAGGATGATGGCTATGAGGAGTTTAGGAGGCGGCTTGGCATAGAACTAACTGAGCCAGTGCCACGTCGTGAGCGTAAAAAAGTCATGCGGACTATTGTACGCGTTGCTGTTTATGCTATCCTTAAACACTGCCTTAGGGAAAAGCTTTCTGAAGATTGTGAGGGCTGTGTCATAGATGTGCCAGGCCAAAGGCACCATGACTGTGTGACTTGGACTTCACTGGATATAAACTGCAAGCTCCGGGGCCTGTGTGCTGAGCTGTGTTTGGAAAGCTTATTAAACACTGTTATTGCCATAGGTTCTGCTATGCAATGTCTGTAACTAACCCAAGAACATTTAGCGCAAGGGGTGACCTTGATAAATGCTGTGCAATTCAGTGCAGACCCTGACCGTGTTCTAAAGAATATGACCAAACCGGAAGATGCCTGCTTACAGCGTTATATTGACCGTCTAGTCCGCACAAAGAGTTACAGAACCCTGCTTAAGAAAAAAACTAAAAGGATTAAGTTAGAGAATGGTGAGGGGACAAACATGCCATATAAAACTTGGTAGCTGTAAATTTTTGAAAAGGGGGTTTGTGACTATCTGTGTTTTGTTAGAAGGCCTTTGGCATTTAGGTGAGCTAAAAGGTTTTAATGAAGTAGTTTGGTTTGTTTTCAAGGAGCTGTAAGTTTTTAAAATACAAAAATATATTGTTTGTGAGAATTAGCTCTTGTGTTTTTGTGTGTGTATAGCAAAAAGCTGAAATGTATGTTGTGGTGGGAGGGGGAAAAAATCCTAAAAATGTGCTTACAATAAAACAAACAAGTCTAGTTCAGACAATAGAGTTAATATGGAGATATACCTATCTCATAGAACTGCCTTTACTAGCAGGACCAAATATTAATTTTGCCCCAGATCCCTAAGTAGCCCTCTCAAGACTTAAACTCACAACCCTGAGCTTAGCAGGCCAATGCTTAAACCACTGAGCTATCCTTAGTCTGTTGAACTAAATGGGTTTAACCACACACACCCCCCTCACTGAATAGCCAGGGTGACTGCAATTACTTACCCTCGTTGCTATAGGGTTACATTTGATGGGAGTTCACCCATAGTAAGGGGTGGGTGGGGGTGGATGGTGAGTTCTGCTTAATATGAAATGAAATTAAACCTCAGGAATTCACAGATGCTATTGGACAGTTTAAATATAACCCCTGGGGTTGGTGGAACGCTATTGGACAGTTTAAATATGGCCCAGGAGTTGGTTGAATGCTATGGGTCATACTTTCTAGGCAACAACCCCACACCCCAAACTTTAAGCATGAAAGAAACATGTTTTAAAAAACAACCAACCCCCAAGACATTCATTGATATCTGCAAAGGGCCCCCACTTGGAAATGGGTACTGTTTAATACTGTAAGAAAGACACAAATGTATTTTAACTTAAAGCGGAGGGGAAGCCCTGTTGTGCAGACAAAATGGTTTCACTACCCCAGATCACAAAAGGGAATGCTATGGGAGGGGTGATTAAATTAACCTGTTAGCAACTGTGTTGAAGTCTTTTTGAAACAATGGGCTAAGATGGTATAAAAACCTCAGGTATGCTGGAGCTTGTTCTTTTCAACAGAAAACTTTCTTAGTAAATAATGGTGCCTATGTTTATTGCAGTGTGATCTGTTTAGCGTGGAACCAGTAACTTTAAACTGCATTTCACCACCAGGCCAGGGTTAAAACCATTTTAACTATAGTTGTGCTTAATACTGTTGAATTAAAAAAAAAAAGTACTCCACAGGCTGTATAGGGATTAGGGTAATACTAACTAACATTTTTGCTTGTTCTTGAACCTGAAGGCCCAAACACACACGAGGGGGAACAGAACAAGCATGTGCCTGCAACACTTTATCCCATAGTGAAAGGTAACTTTATTTATTTATTTTTTTGCAACAGGCTTTTAAATGCATGTGGGTTTTTGAAAAGTGTCTGGCTGCAAACTTGGTTTGGTGTGTTTTATAAAGCTGCTGTTTTGTGTGTGTGTGTGTGTGTGTGTGTAATATGTGTATGTGTGTGTGTGTGTGTGTGTAATATGTGTATGTATGTTTACAAGACGGTTTCATGTGTTTTATAATAATGTTGTTGTTTGCTCCACAGTACAGTCAAAACATGAGATCTTTAGACCAGAGGGAAAACAAGGTGAAAAGAAAAAGGAAAGACAGCTGAAAAGGAAAATTCACCAGCATCAGTCACTGATGGATGGATGAAGCCCGGTAAATATATTTTGCTTATTGGTTTGGTTGTTCTATGAGGTTTTGTATTTTAAGTAAATACAGAGGTGTGGGTGAGAGATGGTAAAGTTCAGTTTTGTAAAATGTTGTTGTTGTTGTTGTTTTCCCCCTCATAGGCCTGGGCAACTCTTCTGACAATGCAGTAGTCAGAGCTACAAGGACATCTCCTCCAGAACTGCGAACGAACCAGGAATCTGCTTTGAGACCTTTAACAACGCAAACCAGCATAGGAGTGCAGCTGAAGCACCCGGGCGGTCCAAACTTTATATACGTCAAACCCAAGGACAAAACAAAAGACTCTGGTAAAAAACAACCATTCCACCACAACTCCAGTTCCTCAGTGGCCACTACCACACCAAGCCCTGAGGAAACTGTGAGCAAAAACACCCACATTCACAAACCCAGAGCACGCACTCTAGGGGTTCTGAATGTGCGCAAACCCGGAGCATGCGCTCTAGGGGCTGCCTTTAAAAAACCAAGGACTAAAAGCTGCTGCGATGCTGAGGTATCGCAATCACACAATCAGCACTCTAGTTCCTCAGCGACCACCACCACACCAAGCCCTGGGGAAACTGTGAGCGAAAATGCCCACATTCACAAACCCGGAGCATGCGCTCTAGGGGTTGTGACTAAAAAACCAAGAACTGACAAACCATTCTCCCAAAACCATAAGCTCGTCACAGCTTCCCCATATTCTAGTATTTGGGGAGGGTTTGATGCTTCCCTCAGAAAAGTGATGGAGGCTGTATCCTCGGGTAGTCTAAAAGAACGGGATTCTAGAAAGAAATGGGAAAAATATGATGCTTTGTTCAGAACCATGCTGAAAAACATGAGGGCTGGAAAGGGTGGCTCTGAGCAGGGATGACTAGTCGTGAAAAGGGGCCTGGGTAAAAGGGGCACCCTCCAGGGTACACATCAGCTCATGTGTAAACAAAAGAGGGGACAGTGCTTGGGGGATAAACAGATGGCTGCCAAAAAGTTCCAGGCCTGGGTTGTTGTAAAAATTTTAAAAAGGGCTAAAGAGGTAATGAGGAAAAAAAACAAAAACAAAAAGAGATGCCCCCGACTGGAGGCTCTCAAACTGGCTTGTCTGAAAATGGGGAGGCGGAATCAGACTCTGGTTTAGCAAATTCCCTAGAGGGCTCTCTAGACAGGTCCCGTTCTACTCCCAATGACCCTCATGGAGGCGCCTCAGAGTCTGACTCTCAAATAGCATCTGATGTAGAAGATGCCGCTAATGATCCCGTAGAGGAACCCCCAAGTAACCCCGAAAATGCCGAGATGTATATGGAGAGAGTGAGAAGTTGGCAACGTGAATTATCCAGATTTGGGGGGTCGGTGTATTGTGAGGAATTTCGTTTTGTCAATCTTGAGCAAATAAATTCAGCTCAGCAGGTTGTTGAAGCCATACACCGGGGAATACAGTTAGTGCGCGATGACATTAATGGTAGAGTAGGCCCTGATGATTATGTTCAGTTACGTTTCGAGAGCCGTAATTTAACTAACTCTGTTTTCGGTCAAAAGAACTAGGGATGAGCTGTCTGCTGAGGATTTCTTAAATCAGACCTCAAAGCTGCTACAGAGCAATAGAGAGTTGCATGTCGATGGGACATTGCGCCTCATTGTGACAGCTGTAAAAACAGGGGTGGGGGCGCTCGTAGAGTTTTTTTTTAATTCTATCCTTAATAGTCAAATTATTCATTAAAAGAGACCGTGTTTAGTAGACCTGACTTACACCGGTACCAATTTGTGTTTTGCGGATGGGCTCTTGGCCGTCATGTCCGTTGGTAAACCTACGGACTTGGAATTTTTAGCGGAGGCGAGAAAGTTACATGAGAAACTGGGGTGGTCAGATCAAAAAAAGGTTATGCTCAGCGACGTAGCAAAGTGTGAACAGCATTTAGGAGTTAACATACAGGTGGTGCTGTATACGGCGAAAGGCGGCTGGGGCTTTTTTAAAACTGGGGGCACAGTGTACCCCGAGACTTATTTTATCCTGTTGCACGATGAGCATTACTATGGGGTTCTGGATGTAAAAAAGTTGTTCAGAGTTTTGCCACACAGTGTACAGCCATGACCACTCTTGCAGGTATCGTTGCCACCTCTGCTTGAGCGTAACGTGCTCAGACGGCGTGGGCGTGCAGCAGCGGTGTCCTAGCTGTAGACTGTATTGTCGGTCCAAAGAGTGTTTAGACAGACATATCGACTGTGCATCAAAAAACCAAGTTGAATGCCTGTCTAAAACTTTGTGTGAGAAGTGTCAGTCTTGATCGGTGGTGATGTAGACGGTCACCTCTGTTTTATGGACAGCCTTAGAAAGCCCGAATCTTCAGAAAACTATATCTTTTTTATGATTTCGAATGCACACAGGAGACCGGGTTGCACACTCCCAATTACATTTTTGCTATGTCCCTAAAGCCAGAAAAATCCTGGGAATTTAAGGGCGATGAGTGTCTTTCTGTGTTTAAGACCTTTATTGGCAAAGAGTTTCGGGACTACACATTCCTAGCACACAATTCTAAAGGTTATGATGCGTACTTCGTTGTTAGACAGTTACTCAAGGAAAAGATGGGCTAGAACTGATCACTCAGGGTAGTAAACTAATGTGCGTGGAACATAAGGCCCTGGGCATTTGTTTTATAGACTCTTTAAACTTCTTGCCCATGAAGCTTAGCAAGCTACCGCAGGCGATGGGGGTTTGAAGGGTGCAAAGGGTATTTTCCACACTTGTTTTTAACACGTTCGAAAATCAAAATTACGTGGGGCCTATGCCCGGTATGGAGCACTGTGGTGTAGAAAGCACGATGCCCAGAGAAAAAGCAGAGTTTCTCGACTGGTATCGAGACCATAGCTCTGAGACGTTTGACTTGCAGAAAGAGCTCATATATTACTGTCAGCAGGATGTAAAAATTTTGAGACAGGCCTGTATCCTATACAGAAAAGAGATTATTAAAATGACGGAGAAGGGAGATGCAGTAGAGAAAGAACCTGGTAAATTCACTGAGATAAAACTGTATAGATCCATTCCGGTACATAACACTGGCATCTGTCTGCATGGCTACGTACAGGTTTGTTTTTTGGAGCCTAAGACGGTAGCTCTTCTCCCTCCGGACAACTATCACAGGCAGAAAAAGAGATATTTAACCCCATCTAGTTAGTGGCTGTTGTATATCTCTCACAAAGAAAATATACAAATATGGCATGCTTTACAGGATGGGGAACTACAGGTAGGGCCCTACTTTTTAGACGGTTATGCCGATGTTGATGGGATACACACAGCCTGTGAGTTTAACGGGTGTTTTTTTCCCACGGCCGTGTCACTTGTTATTGTGAAAAAGCACAAAATCCTATGACGGGAACATCTTTCGGTTTCTTTATTACAAGATGCAACTCAAGACCGACTATCTGAAACGACTTGGTTTTGTAGTGAGGACTCTTTGGGAGCACGAGTGGGAGGTGATGAAAGAAACAGACAGGGAGCTTGCAGACTTTTTAAACCGAGCCCAGTTACCCCAGCCTCTCGTGCCTAGGATGCTCTTTTTGGGGGAAGGACAAACGCTATCCGCCTATATTACAAGCCTAACCCCGGGGAAGAAATCCACTATTATGATTTTACCAGCCTGTACCCTTTTGTAAACAAAACCAAAGAATACCCTCTCGGACACCCCGATATAGTCTGACACATTTGGACCCCTTGCAAATTATTTTGGAATTGCAAAAGTTAGTGTACCCCCCACAAGGCCTCTTTTTCCTATTGTTACCTGTCAGCGTGGGTGGCAAGCTTATGTTCTCGCTATGCCGAACCTGTGCGGAAACCGAGCAGCGGGAGACATGCACCCATACTGACGAGGACCGGGCCATCCTGGGGACGTGGAGCAAGGTGGAATTGAACGCGGCCATAGCGAAGGGGTACGCGGTGGCTAAGATCTATGAAATCTGGAAATTTTAATGAAAAATCTGAAACTCTTTTTAGAGTACATAAAATTACACCTCCACCAGAAACAAGAGGCTTCAGGGTATCCCAGTTGGTGCACAGACGAGGAGAAACAAAATAAGTACGTTAGCGATTTCTACCAGAAAGAAGGCGTGCATTTACGCCAACACGAGATCAGATCAAACCCTGCCAAACGCCAAATCGCTAAACTGTTTTTAAATTCTCTGTGGGGTAAATTCGGCCAAAGATCCAACCTACCCAACACCAGCATCGTGAGAGACCCTGACGAACTCTTGCAGTACCTGTTCTCCCCCAATTATGAGGTTTCATCCTGCGAGTTTATCGATGATGAAACAGCGTGCATGGCATGGAAGCACGCAAAAGAACGGTACTCTGTCTCTGGCAATACCAATGTTTTCATAGCCTGTTTCACCCCGCTTATGCCCGCTTAGAATTATACAGCCTCCTAGAAGGTTTGCAAGAGCGGTGCCTGTACCACGACACTGACTCGGTGATATTTGTGAAAAGGGAGGGTGACTGGAATCCCCCTTTGGGGGATTATTTAGGGGACCTCACGAGTCAGATCCCGCCAGATCAACACATCACCAAGTTTGTGTCGGCAGGCCCGAATACCTATGGGTATAAGCTGTTGGGTGGAAAGGCCTGTATGAAAGTCAAAGGTATTACCCTAAATGTAGCAAACTGCGAAAAGATCAACTTCGACAGTTTGAAAGATCTAGTCCTGGACTATTGCACAGGTCTGCTTTGACTTCATTATTGGTAACAAAATGGTGACCGCGCCGAAGCTCCCAACTTCCCCGGGGGCGTAATATATTTTCTTTAACGGAGCCATCGGTGTAGACGTGACTGTTACTGGTACCGTCTTTTACTACCACGAGTATGAAAGGGGACACATTCATATTGACACATTTAAATAAGTTTTATTAATCGCCTGGTTTAACACAACCTTTTACAGCCACCTGTAGAAATGGATGCCATGACCCCTACCATCAGGGAGTCTCAGATGGTTCATTCTTCCATTTTGTCCTTTTCGCCTTGAGATCTGTGTCTCAGACATGAGGAAAAACAGCTGACGCACGATATATTTACTCCCACAAGGCTTCCGATGTGTAAGTTCTTAAAGGCCTCTAAAAAGGCATCGTCGACCTGTTGAGAGATTTTCAGAAAAGAAACCGTGTAAACACCCTCACTGCTTGTTTTTTAATTTACGCAACCCCCGGTTCCTATTCCATTACCCACCCCTCCTTGACCACTGCTTCTTATTCATTCATTTTACCTGAGCTCCGTCTTTTCCATTCGCTTTGTCCGCCGGTGCCTCCCCCAAGCTACGATCGCCTTCCACCTCTGAGGGGGTGGACAAAGAGAGGCCATCATGCTCATCGTGATGCCTCACGAGGGTTGCGGGGTCGGGTTACGACTTATCCATCAACATCTGGGTCAAAGGGTCCTCCTCGGAACTGTCGCTGATGTAGCGCTTTCTCCACACAAGTTCAAAGGTGCTTGGGGCTAAAACAAGTCCGAAGTTCTCACGGGGGTGGTGAAGGAGTGCATGTTTCCTCTCAGCAGCCTTTCCGTGATTTCGAAAACACGTGTCCTTGGTAAGAGATGGCCGCCTCCTCTATCTGGCCCTGGGACTTACGGGGCAATGGTGCTGCACTCTGATTGGCAGAGGTCCTTGGGAGGAGTTCTTAGTGGGGTCACACGACTCACTACCGGAGGGGTCACCCCAACCTGGAAGTCACCCTGATTGGTCAAAATCTCCTCGCAGGGAGGTCCTGTCGGGACGAAACCCCTCTTGATGGGCAGGGGGGAGGGAGTTCTTAGAGGGGTCACACGACGCACTTCTGGACCAGTCACCCCCTATCCTGGAAGTCACCCTGATTGGTCAAAATCTCCTCTCGGGGTGGTCCTATCAGGACGAAACCCCTCCTGATTGGTAGAGGGTGATGGGGGGAGTTCTTAGAGGGGTCACATGACGCACTTCTGGACTGGTCACCCCCCAACCTGGAAGTCACCCTGATTGGTCAAAATCTCCTCTCGGGGCAGTCCTATCAGGACGAAACCCCTCCTGATTGGTAGAGGGTGATGGGGGAGTTCTTAGAGGGGTCACACGACACACTTCTGGACTGGTCATTCCCCGCCCTGGAAGTCACCCTGATTGGTCAAAATCTCCTCTCGGGGCGGTCCTATCAGGACGAAACCCCTCCTGATTGGTAGAGGGTGATGGGGGGAGTTCTTAGAGGGGTCACATGACCCACCTTGCTTCCGGTCAGGTGGCACCTTGACCCCGGAAGTAATACCCCCGTGGGTGGGACTTCCGGTGACAGGTGGGTGGGACAAAGGGGTCCAGTGGCGCGATTAAAGGGGCCAAGGGGCGGGGTTAGGGTTTGATTGACGGTAGGGCCCTTATACTATTGCTGTGTCCCTGTTGTATATGGACCACTTACTTGCGGAGAGCCTGCTTTTCTGCAAAAAGTTGCACCACCTAATGTTACATGCTGCATCTGGTAATTAGGCTCAGTGGTTGGAGCGTAGGTCGCAGGGAGGTGCAGGATTGTGCCTAGGCTAAGAGTGGTGCTAGAATCATGGTCCAGGGACACACCAGGGTCAAAACCGAGATCAGAGTCCATCGACAAAGCAGAAGCAGAGATAGTGTCCAAGTCCAGGCCAGAGGTCGTAGCCAGGTAGTCAGAGACCAAAGATCAGCCAAGTCAATGTCAAGCCAGAGTCCAGATACAGGCCGAAAGTCAAAGCCGGGTAGTCAAAGTCCGAGTGCTTGGGGAAGATCAGGAGGAGAAGGCAATGCTGGAGCGGGTCGGTGGGGTGCCTGGAGCAGGACTAGAGAAGGGCAAGGAGAATACGGAACCAGGGTGGGTAGCCAACATCTGAAGCCAAGAAGGGTCACGCCGAAGTCATAACCAGAGACCGGAGCCAAGGGTCAAGCCAGAGTCAACAGCGAGGAACCGGAGGGCAGGGCAGGGCAGGGCAGGGTGGTGCATGCAGGCGGGAACCAGGATGACTTACAGGTTCTCCTAGGCACTGCCCAGCTGGAGCTCTAGAGCCCCACATTGGGGGACTCCCTTCCTAGGAATAAAAGAAAGAGAGCAAGATGACAAAGATGTCTCTTACTCTGGGGTCCAAGGTGCTAGGGGGGAGTTTCATTCCTGGCTGGGAAGGGTTCAGATACCGGCTGGGTGGCTTGGGCCCCAGGTGGGGGATGGTCAGACATTCACTGCGGCAGGGTGACACGGGCCATGGGAAGGTCTGAGCAGTGACGGCAGGGGAGGGGCTCCACATTGGGCCACCCCTCCCAGACTGCAATGGTTCCTGAGGATAACCCCTGGCTCTGCGGATGCTCTCATTTCTGGGCCAGCCCCACGGCCCTGACAGCCTGATGCTTCCGAAACTGGCCTCTGGGCATGGGGGCAGGGACCGTAACTGGCCTGGCCCCAGCTCCAGGGGTCGGGGAGGGGCATGGTGGTGAGAGCGAGGTGCTCGGCCTGGGTATCTCTCAGTGCTGTGGGGTTTATGTCCACTCCCGCCAGCCCTTCTCCCCCAGGCCCAGTGAGACAGAGCAGTACCTGCGGCAGGGAGTGGGAGCTTCTGGTCATGCGAGGGGGGAGAGGGGACTTCAAAGGTGTCCCACTGCGCACAGCCCCTGCAATGCTTTGGGGACCTGGCGCAAGCACCGGATGTAGAACAGGTGCGCCATGATCGTCGCGCTAACATCCTCCTGCTGAAAGGGAACAAGGATCAGTCAGAGACTAGACACCCATGGCAAGGAAGGGCATTAACGGCAATGGGAACCGGCAGAATTTCCATCCCACCCCTCCCCATGTCTGAGGGACGGATTCCCGCACCCAATCCCCGAGACGAAATCTTGTCTCCTCTCTAGTGACCTCCAACCCCTCTCTCACCATTGTGGAATGAACTCCTGCCCCCATTCCTCTCAGGCCCCCCATGAGAGCTGTTCTACCCCCAAACCCAGCTGGGATTCTGGGGAGCAGAGCTGAACCCCCCTCAGCCACCCTCGCCTCCTCCACCTGAGGGGCTGGGAGGCTCTGGGCAGTAGTGCCGGGGGGTGAGAGGATGTGGACACCTTTTCCCAAGGGACGCCCCTGTTGTTAAGATGACGTCATGGACAGTGGCTCTGGGGCATGGGGCACTTGAGCAGCCTCTGCTGACTGACTCCTCCAGTTCTCCCAGAGCAGGGGGTGGCTGGGATAACACGATCCCAGAGCCCTAGGAACCGGCTTGAGGCCCTGAGCGGTGGGAAAGGCTCACAGTGGTCACATGGGGAATTGGCAGCCCCTAGTATGAGCAATGGCAGCGTGTCGTGTTGATGTGATGAATGTTAGGAAATAGCCTTGCTGGAGAGCTGGGTCTGCTCTGCTTTGAGCTGCTCAGGGGACAAGCTGGCACCGACCAATGGCACCTGCCTGGGTTCATCCTCTCCTTGCTCCCAGGTCAGCGCGTGGGGATGGGATGGGAATGACTTTCAATGGCCTGGAGGTGAAAGACCCTGGGGCTCCCTCCCGAATTGATCCTTCTTTGGTTACCTCATCCCCTATCAGTTGGCCGGCTTCCCCCAGGATGGAGTATGTTAGCACCAGCGCAGCCTGGCTGATACGGATCTGGGGGTCATGTATTGCCAGAAGCGCCGCCTGGATGAACGATATTCTCTGGCCTTCTGAAAAGATCTGTCCAAAGACCTAAAACCAACAGCACCACAGCCCTTGTTAGTTGCCCAGAACCAGGCTCCAAATCCCTCTAGTATCTCACAAGGTGAAGAAGAGTCCTGGGGCAGCCAACCTTTGGGGTCCCATGGACCAAGGAACCCCCGTCAGTAAGAGGTTGCAGGCACTGAGGAATAGCTCTTTCTGGAGCAGGATTCACCGCAGGTGCCATGACATGCTGGGAATGTGTCTGCGCGCTCTGGAACCAGCTCACACAGACAAAGGATCCCTACTGCTCCCAGCAGCGATATCTCCTGCAGCTCACCCGCTAGAGGAAAGGGCCTTTTAGATCTCCTTCCATTCCCGCTCCTCTCCCCACTGACATTCCCAACACCAACTAAATCATCCAACAGATTTTTGCCCCAGATCCCTAAATGGCCCCCTCTAGGATTGAATTCATAATCCTGGGTTTAGCAGGCCAATGCTCAAACCACTGAGCTATCCCTCCCTCTCCATAACACACTAACTGCAGGGGGAGACAGCTCCACACCTGAACTGCTGCAGTGCACCAGCGGAGAGTCCTTACCTATCCCACCCTGGCCATATTTCTGTAGGCCAGGCGCTCGGTGTCCTGGAGCCTGTCCTGGCACCACAGATGGCTTGCCTCTTGGATGTTCAACCCTGGGAAGAGAAACACACCCATTGGGGAGGGTTGGCATCCGGTTTTAGTGCCTGTTTCCTTCTGTTCCCTTTGCTGGGTGAACACTGGCCGGGGTCCTCGGGGCACCCAATGGACCAGGCGGCTAAGTAGCTGAAGGGGGATTTGTCTCATTCATCACAGCAATCATGGACCCTTATGGCCATGGTGCTCTGGGAGTGGGCGCCTGTTAACAGTGGTGTCTAATACTGAGAACCCACCCACTGAAGTCAGGATCTGGCCCTAGCTACCCAACTGGTGACATCTTACAAGCTTTGGTCATTCTCCTGTGGTCCCTGCCCCTGCCCTCATGGTGGGCTCTTTCCCTCCACGTGTCTCAATAGCTCCGTTCCTGTCCCCTCACCAGCTGGCTGCCCCCTGGGTGGGCTGATTTCCCTGGGCTCCTCTGGGCCAGAGCTCTGCTCCCATCCATCTGTAGGAGGCGCTGAGGGAGAGGAACTAGAGCCCTCTTTCTCTCTGACCCCAAAGGAGCTTGAAGCAAAGGGACCAGGGAAGGGTCCTCTATGAGCACTCGCTGCCAGGCTGCTCCAGAATAACAAGGGCCTTGAGGCCAGGCACGACCCTGCCAGCCCGTGGCCTGTGGAACGCAGTCCCTCACGGACCCAGGGCGGACCAATTAGCCAGGGGATGAGGAACTTGACTCAAGCCCTGACTCTGCAGGATGCTGGGGTCAAAGGTCACTTACGTCAAATCCGGGCAGGGAGGTGGCAAATTGGAGCAGGGCAGCGCTGCACCGTAAGGCTCTAACTCTCTCGTGTCTGTTTTTGGACTGGAGCCAGAAATGGACGTGCTGCGGGAGAAGGAGGCAGGGGAGGGTCAGCGGGCAGGCGTACATGCTCTACAAACGAGCCTCTCCCCCTCCCATGGGTCTGAGACATTGTGCCCAGGGGGGAATAGCTGACTCCTCCTGTGGGGGTTCATGACACTGCCCACGTCTTGCTGGGCACAAGCTCATTATCTCTCCAGGCTGGGACAATGTTCGGTCTTGGGGCTGGTCTATTTGCTCTGAACTCCTGATCCATGAACAGCACGTCAGGATCAAGGCACATGCCCTGGACCCCAGACCCCGGCTGCAAAGGCCTTGGTAAGATGGATGGAGCGGCCGTGAGGACAATGCCTCCGGGAACTGCAGTGTCCCTAGGACAGAAGAGCTGATTCCCTGAGGCTCCTCCTGTATCTCAGGGTCTCCCTAGAAAGGAGCCAGAGACTTTTCTCAGAGGCCCATGTCCTGCATCTCACAGGGGTTTCAGTCTCTCAGTCCCCAGCCAGGCCTGGTGCTCACTGTTAGTGTGTAATGCTGCCATGCAGAGCTCTGGCTGACACTCCCAGCTCCTTCCCCTGCTCCCCCGCGCCCCCGCCCCGTGAGGCGTAAGGGTCCCAACATGGCACTGCACTGACAGCTCTGGGAACGTGTGGCTGCTTGGGTCCAAGCTGGGAGGACACAATGGAAATGTGACTCTTCTAGTCTCTCCTTTGCAGCCCTCCCACGGGGTTCAGGGGAAATTCCGCCCCAGACCCTCCCATTCTACTCACCTCCAAGAGGTGCTGCAATTTGGCTATGGTGGGGGTCTCGGTGAGCAGGCACCCGAGCATGGTGTCCAGGCCCTCTAAAAAGGTGTTGTGCAGAGCCTGCAAGAAGAGGGAGCACCCGTCAGTCA
>NC_088795.1:1467311-1510624 GCF_011386835.1 Chrysemys picta bellii
ACCATAATTCACATAGGCTTTCTGCACATGATACAGTAGAATTCTAAATACACATACAGGAGAATTGAAATTCTGGTATTATAAGGAACCTGTTAACAAGTAATCATCCACATAAGAGTCAAAGCAGCATATTTTGAACACATGAGGTGTGCTATCTTTGTTGAATTGAGGGTGAACAGCAAAACCAGAGGTGAGTGTTGCAGGTTAACGCACAGGAGTGTTAACAATGCCATTGTAGCACACTGCACCATCATGTGGACTGAAGACCAATGAATTACAAAGCTTGTTTACCAAGGAATACGGATACACAGTTGATGATCACATAGGCACTGAAACGTTTTAGTGGTACAATAAGATTACCAGTGATGGATATGAACTGAATATTCAGCCACATTAAGAAACTAGCTAGAAATCAATGCAGGTGGTCCTTCATCTGCAAGGAGGCTGCCTCCCTTTGGGATTTGCCTTTATGTTGCTACCACTATGTATTCTCTATTAGCAACATATCATAGATTTTTTGTTAAGTTGGGACTATTTTTTGTATTCTTCCACCTTTAAATCAGTCTGGTTTTAGCACCCTGAAACCATCTTAGAAGTAGGGTGACCAGACAGCAAGTGTGAAAAATCAGGACAGGGGATGGGGGGGGTAATAGGAGCCTATATAAGAAAAAGACCCCAAAAATCGGGACTGTCCCTATAAAATCGGGACATCTGGTCACCCTACTTAGAAGGCAAGGAACATTTGCATCTAACCTCTGAACATTGCCTGAAATAGCACTTCTAAGTAGAAAAATGTCATGGTTTTAAGTTCTGATGCCTGGGAACTTTTCATGGCTTGCAGCAAGCGCTGGGTGACGGAATAGGAAGTTCAGGATGATACAAGACTCCTCTGCAGAGTTTCAACACAGCTATTCTATCAGGACAGTGGGCCCTGGTCCCCACAGAATTCTGAAGAGTGGAGCCTGCTTCTAAACCCCACCTCAGCTCTGTCCCTTCACACTAGCTGGGTATCTTTGGTGGATCCCACATGTTATCCAACAACGTGACTACAATTGACTTAAGGCAGCAGAATCTACTGCTAGCCACCACTGCTGCCAGATCCCTGCTCCTTTAAAGGGGGCTCACAATTGTGGTGGGGAAGGCAAGGCAGCCTCAGGCTTTCCTTTCCTCTCCTCCCTGCATGGACAATCCTGGGTCATTTGGTGCCCAGCAGAAGGAGGTACACTACTGTGGAAGTAGATGACTCTCCTTTCCCTGAAGGGGAGGGTGATGCAGTGCGACCCATCATAATTATATTTATAAAGGGCTGATCCCTTCATTGGGTATTGGGCTGACCCACCAAAGGGGTCTCTCTCTAGACACCAAAGAGCCATCAAGGGATTGCTTTTCCAATGGGAACTGCTGGGGCTGCACCCTTTGGAAAAAATCTAGCCACAACAATTGTGGGTGCTGAGTGTTTTTGTAATCCTGGTGGAGGTTCAGGAAGCAGGATTGGGTCCATATAACACTTTCTATATCTTCAGAAGAAAGAGCTTTGTTTGAAAATTTCAGCTAGATCCCTGGAGGTAAAGGACCCCTCCGTCGCTAAAATAAATCACTGCTCCTTATTTCATACCTTGGAGAGCCTCCACGCTTGATTGCGCAATACTGGCCATGCATTCCTGCCCTCCTTAAACGTAATGCTAGGCAATGCTGTTTGGAATACGGATAATAGTTTTTGGTTTGGCTATGACATTTATGGGAGCTTTGCAGCTCTTTAGAGTTTGAATGTAACCCCCAGCTTCCCTTTCCCCATCACATTAATAATGTTCTCGTTGCTGCTTCTTTCCCCATTTTATTTGCATATGATAACTTCTTCAAGCTGAAAGCTACTCCTCTAATCACAATATTTCATCCCCTCTAAGCCTGTAATGTCTCATTTGCACTAAAGTAGAAATGTGGGAATGAGTTGCTAAGCAACCAAAGGCCTTTTCCTCCCCCACACCCTCTCCCCTGCTACTGAGGCTTTTCCCACAGCAAATAAGAGAATCTTTTAATGTTGTAGAATTAAGTTTTATTAGATGTCAGTTTTCTAATAACATTGGAGGGATCTGTAAAATAGAACTCCACACATCTGCTTGCCAAATGGCTTTCTAAGCCTCCAAATGTTTGTATTTACGCAATACAATCCTCTTTTATATGGCATTTTATAGCACACAAATACTTTCCAATAAAAACAAATTCTAAATGCTTATAATGGCCTACCATGGCTACCTACGAGGGTTCTCAGTGTGTATATCCTAAGGATTGTTTTCTTTTTCTTCCTTTAATTCCCATAATTTGCAGTCCGTATCGGTACCATATGTTTATTGACCTTGCAATAAGCACTTTAAAGAAAATATACACAGAAGTTACTGGGCTTGACGCAAGAATGACTGGGTGAGGTTCTCTGGGCTGTGTTCGGTGGAGGTCAGACTAGATTATCACAATGGTTATTAAAATCTACAAAATGAAAAAAGCGTTCTAGGGTAGAAGCCATAAAAAAAAAAAGTTGGTAGCCATACTGCCCTCCTCAAAAGGTTCAGAAACCATTAGTCATGATGCAAAAAACCATGCAATTGGCGTTAAAATAATGAGATTTTATAAAATGGATCAACCATCGGTACCTTTTATTTGCCTGCTGGTTCTTCAGTTTTTAGTGGTCACATTTTCAATCTCTATTCTACAACCACAAGGGATAGAAACTTGCTGTCCCATTCCAGAGAGCTAGGTTGTGTTCAAGGTAAAATCCTTACCATATGTTCCCAGCAATATGGCTGACCAAATTCTCAGGTCAGTGTCTTCCCCAAAGTCAAAGGGCTGGTTCCTTCATCTCAGAGGGTGGTGTGTGTGTGTGTGAGAGAGAGAGAGGCGCGCCTTGGGGTGGTTTTGCCCTCCTATTTCATAGTCCAGTCATTTCTTTGAAGTGGATTCTTCTGAGGATGACCCATTAAAGCAAAAGTTTATTCAACAGTAAAAAAGGCAAGGTGGAATCTGGTGAGGAAGGTGGCTTCATGCTCTGTCTTCTCCCCGTCTATGCTGAAATGTGAGTTTGCCTTGTCTACTGGCATTTCCCCCTCTTGCTGTCTTAGGGACCCTGTTTACACCTTACATTTAAATTGAGGTAAACACACATCGTTTTATTGAGGACAGACCTGTTTAACAACTTTTGCCTAGTCAGGGCTGTGTGGGTTTGAACGTGTACTAACATACTCATTCGGGGGAATTCATAGCCTTATGTATAATGTTGTTACATACATTTCACCATGATATTATTGACCGGCAAATGATTAGTTTTTAAACGATACCTCACACTGCAAATTATATACAAAGATTATTACAATAATGTGTAGGGTGTGACAAGAGGGGGTGTTTTCGGTCACATGTACTGTTTTAAAAGAAAAGGAAGTTGTGATTCTCATGCAATCACATGACTCCAGTAGCTGGGGCCTGTCAAATATCATGACACTCAATGAAATTGCCAGGGCTGGCAAAACTCTGGCAAAAGCTGACTTGTGCAGTAGAATTAGCGGATTGTGGTGGCCACCACGGAGTATAACACAGACAAACCAAAGTCTTAGGGCATCTCTAAAAGGTACTGTTGGCTCACTCAGCCCGTCGGGGAGAGACAATGGCTCTTCTGCTCACCATTCACACCAGATTGGAAATGCAAGTAGTGCATTTCGGGACGAGGGAGAGCACTACCTATTAGTAGTCAGCCCTCAGTAGCATGGGCCTTCCCCAGGGCTCTCATTGCCACTCTCTCTCTGGGTTTCTCCCACTCTTTCCCTTAGCCTGTCTTGCTTATTGCCTAGTGCAGTGCTGATGCCTGGGAACACTCTTGACCCTTGCTGTTGTAGGACTCCAATATTCACACTGGGACTGGTCAAAACATTCCAAGCAAGATATTTGATCATCAGAAAATGGGGTTGTCATTGAATTTTTTTAATCATTACCTATGTGGAATTTTCAGTCAGGAAACTAAACAAATGTTTTGTTTTGGGTCAAGTCCCTGTGTCCAGATCTTCCACAGTGCCCCCTGGGGACTGTAGTTCTGGGTTGCTCATACTCCCATTTTCCCCTGTGGGCTATCCTTCCCAGCTAGACTACCTGTCCCATAATGCATCATTTCAACATTTCTGAATCAACATTTTTCTGAACTTTTCATTTGATAAAAATTTCAATATTTTGACTTTTTGTCCTGATTCAGAATCAAAACAAATGTTGACGTATTGGAATTTCCCCAGGGGAGGGAGACTGCATTTTACAAGTTTCCCTTTGGGAGATCAGGATCACAAAATAATGCAGCAACCACAGCCTTAAGGATTCCTAGCCCAAACTGAAAGGAGATTAAACATACAAATAATGAGTCAATTACAGTCAGAGCCCCCAGGAAAAACAGACTCTTTCACATTTCAAGATGCTTGATGTTAAGGTCATAAAATTCCCTGAGTATTGCAATACACAAACATACTCTGTTCTGGAAGTGAAATTGCACCAGACATGTTTGAAGGATGCAATGGAAAAAAACTAGCCAAAAATAAAACAGATCTAGCATTTGAAGTTCAACTGTTAAATTATATCTGTCACAGGCACATTTTAGGGAGACTCTTGAGGTAATATGATCCAAAAAAATACCTAAGTGACTTGAGAACCTCTGTCCCATTTTCAAAAGTGACTCAGGCATTTTTGAAAATGGGACTTAGTTGCATTTGAAAAATATTAACCCTAGTGTACACAGACAATTAAAAACAAAAATATCAATTTGCAAACACTAAAGATCATAACAGGAAATCACCCATTCCTCTTTGTGACTATTCAGTCTACTGTAGTACTGACAGCTGTCATGGGGTAACCAACTATTTCTATGTTTCTATTCAGCTAGAATCTTGAAATCTTTAATCTTAGGGCAACCCATAATTCATAATGAATGTCCCTAATTTAGAACTTGGAGCTGCATTTAAGTTCTGCTCTGAGGATCAGGGTGTGGGAACAGTCTGCCACGTGAGAGACTCTAGCTTCAATTACAATAACTCCTCACTTAGCGTTGTAGTTCTGTTCCTGAAAAATGCGACTTTAAGTGAAACGATGTTAAACAAATCCAATATCCCCCTAAGAATTAATGTAAAGGGGGGGGGGGTTAGGTTCCAGGGAAATTTTTTTCACCAGACAAAAAGCTATATATTATATAGATACACACAGTATATGTTTGAATACTGTTCACAGCTATGATGGTTGTGAAGCTTGGTTGAGGTGGTGAAGTTAGAGGGTGGAAGAGGGAGGGATATTGCCCAGGGAATGCCTTGCTGCTAAATGATGAACTAGCACTTGGCTGTTCCCTCAAGGGTTAACACATTGTTAATGTAGCCTATCACACAAGGCAGCATGAACATGATGGAGGGGAGACAACATAGCAGACAGAGACAGACACACACCTTGTGTGTGGGAGAGATGCACACTGCCCCTTTAAGTAAGCTGACCCACTCTTAAGTGCACTGTCTTTTTAAGTGGATCAGGAAGTTGAGACTGCAGCTGCTGCCCCAAGCTCTCTGTTTCTCTCCATCCCTGTCCCCTCCCTGCTCTATATGGAGAAGGGGTAAGCGGGTGCAGGAGCAGGGAGGAGGGGGACACCCTGACATTACCCCCCACCCCCCTACACAGCAAGCAGGAGTCTCCGGGAGCAGCTCCAAGGCAGAGGGCAGGAGCAGCACAGGGCACTGGAGGGAGGGACAGCTGAACTGCCGGCAATTGGTAGCCTGCTGGGCGGCTGCAGCACAGGGAACTTAGGGGAACGGGGAGCTGATAGGGGGGCTGCCAATCCACCCTGGTTCCCAGCCCCCACCAGCGAGCTGCAACGGGCTGCTCTCCCTGCAAGCTGTGGACAAAGCAGGCGGCTGCCAAATGACGTTAGAAGGGAGCATTGCACAACTTTAAATGAGCCTGTTCCCTAATTGATCAGCAACGCAACAACGTTAACCGGGACGACTTTAAGTGAGGAGTTACTGTACTGTCTCTGCTCTGTACAGGGCGAATGTACAGTGTCCTGAAACTGGCTGAGTCACCGACCACAATCTAATCAGGAGCGTGTGTGTTCAGTAAACATGCAAAACCCAAAGGAATTATTCATCCCGGCAGCCGGTCTAGGAAATCCAGAAATCATGCCATTCAAACGTGAAGCCTTAAGACCACGGCTTGAGGTTTATTCAGTAAGCACTGAATTGCTCAGTGATCATGTGAGTTGGGTCATCATTAATGGGTAATATACACAAGCTTTCCACAGCCTGATCCTACCTGGACCTTCATCCCAACATTAAATACATCAGCTCGCAGGGGATATAAGGTCCTGTGTAACCAGCAGCTTGCTAGCATTGCCGTTTCATGACAGTGGAGCTGAAATAGTATTTATCTGCAGCGTGCTTTGCAGAGATATAGCAGTATCCCTCCAAAGTGTCTGTATGCAGGTGGGTGGTCTTTCCAGCTTGGACATGGAAATAAAACTCCAAGATTCAGTCCTTTAAGGTCCATTCCCCAAGTCTTGTTTATTATCCACTAACAATCACAGAAACAAACAGCAAATCAACTGAGAACAGTGAGCAATAATTCCAAGGAGGCTTGACCCAATTCAGCCAGCCAGGAAGGAAGAGGGCACATGCTTCCCCTTTCACCCAGCTTCCCTTTCTTTTGTACTCCACCTTGAGCAGCCATATGACCATCTGGGACCTTTTAACCTTTTACAGAAATTGCAGCACCTTTCACTTGTCACACTGTCTTAGTTAACCTTCATAGTCAGAGGCATTCCTCTGGCTGTTCGAACTGTGCAGTTGCACCTGGCACCTATCGCTGCTGATGGTTTTCCCTTCCAGGGTACAGCACCAAGGCCAGCAACACTGAAAAATAGTGGGGGGAAATAACATATGATCATGTAGTTAAAGGCTGCACCATAATGCGTATGTATGAGATGATAGAGTTAATGTTGCACTTAAAATCTGGCATTTCCTAACTTTTGAGTGCTGGGATTTGCAATCTTAATGTTGGTGTGTGCATGTGCAAGTAATATATATGTAAAAAGGCAACATGCCTTCTAAGTGCTAGATTTTAATTCCCTTACAGTGAGTAACCCTTTACTCCACAGTAATTTAGTTGACTTCCATGGGTCTGGAGCAAAGTGCTATGCAACATGATTAAGAGGATTACAGTCTAGTCAGAAACGTGGTCTAGAGCAGGGGTTCTCAAACTTGGGCCACAGTTTCTTCAGGGTAAGCCCCTAGCCAGATGCTTTCTTTACCTGAGCGTCCACAGGTACGGCCACTTGCAGCTCCCACTGGCTGCTGTTCGCCGTTCCCAGCCAATGGGAGCTGTGGGAAGTGGCACGGCCCAAGTTTGAGAACCCCTAGTCTAGAGGAAATTACTATAAACTGGCTGAAAGACCATACTCAAAAGAGTAGTTATCAATGAAAAGAAGAACAGGAGTACTTGTGGCACCTTAGAGACTAAAATTTATTAGAGCATAAGCTTTCGTGGACTACAGCCCACTTCTTCGGATGCATATAGAATGGAACATATATTGAGGAGATATATATACACACATACAGAGAGCATAAACAGGTGGGAGTTGTCTTACCAACTCTGAGAGGCCAATTAATTAAGAGAAAAAAAAAAGACTTTTGAAGTGATAAGCTAGCCCAGTACAGACAGTTTGATAATAAGTGTGAGAGTACTTACAAGGGGAGATAGAGTCAATGTTTGTAATGGCTCAGCCATTCCCAGTCCTTATTCAAACTGGAGTTGATTGTGTCTAGTTTGCATATCAATTCTAGCTCAGCAGTCTCTCTTTGGAGTCTGTTTTTGAAGTTTTTCTGTTGTAATATAGCCACCCGCAGGTCTGTCACTGAATGACCAGACAGATTAAAGTGTTCTCCCACTGGTTTTTGAGTATTTTGATTCCTGATGTCAGATTTGTGCCCATTAATTCTTTTGCGTAGAGACTGTCCGGTTTGGCCAATGTACATGGCAGAGGGGCATTGCTGGCACATGATGGCATATATCACATTGGTAGATGTGCAGGTGAACGAGCCCCTGATGCTATGGCTGATGTGATTAGGTCCTATGATTATGTCACTTGAATAGATATGTGGACAGAGTTGGCATCGGGGTTTGTTACAAGGAAATTTGTTAGTCTCTAAGGTGCCACAAGTACTCCTGTTCTTCTTTTTGCGGATACAGACTAACACGGCTGTTACTCTGAAACCTGTAGTTATCAATGGTTCGCTGTCAAACTGAGAAGGCATATCTAGTGGGGTCAGTCCTGGGTCTGGTACTATTCAACATTTTCATTAATGACTTGGATAATGGAGTGGAGAGTACACTTATAGATTTTGCAGATGACACCAAGCTGGGGGTGGGTGGGTTACAAGCTCTTTGGAGGACAGGATTAGAATTCAAAACGACCTTGACAAATTGGAGGATTGGTCTGAAATCAACAAGATGACATTCAATAAGGACATGTCCAAAGTACTACACTTCGGAAGGAAAAGTCAAATGCACAACTATGAAATGGGGAATAAGTGGCTAGGTGGTTGTACTTCTGGAAAGGTCCTGGTGGTTATATTGTATCACAAGCTGAATATGAGCCAACAATGTGATGCAGTTGCAAAAAAGGCTAATATTCTGTGATTTATTAATAGGAACGTTGTATGTAAAACATAGGAGATAATTGTCACACTCTACTTGGAATGGTGTGTCTGATTCTGGGAGCTATATTTTAGGAAAGGATTAATTGGAAAGCGTCCAGAAAAAACACAATAAAAATGTTAAAGGGTTTAGGAAACCAGACCTATGAAGAAAGATTGAGAGAGCTGAGTATGTTCAGTTTTGAGAAAAGACTGAGTGGAGACCTATGGTAAGAGCTGTTATAAAGAGGACAGTGATCAGTTATTCTCCATGTCAACTGAAGGTAGGACAAGTAGTAATGGCTTCATCTGCGGCTAAGGAGATTTAGGTTACAGATATTAGGAAAAACCTTCTGACTATCGGAGTGGTTAAGTTCTGGAACAGGCTTCCAAGGGAGGTTGTGGCATCCCTATTCTTGGAGGTTTTTAAGATCAAGTTGGACAAAATACATATCAAGGGTGATCTAGGTTTACTTGATCCTGCCTCAGCTCAGGGGACTAGACTTGATGACCTCTTGAGGTCCCTTCCAGCCCTACATTTCTATGGCCTTGTCTATGCTGGCAGTAACATGTACGTTAGATGTAGCTAACTGAGGCAGTGGAAAGCAGGCTGCATCCACACTGGATCACATAGCTACATGTGGCAGTGAAAGGCTCAGATAGGGTAGGGGTGGGGGGGAGTCTCCGGTAGTAGGGAGCTGTCAGAGCCTTTCCCCGCTGCCTCCCCTCTGCCAGGGTCTTTTCCTGTTGCCGGAGCCTTTCCCCATCTCAGGGAAAAACTCTGGTAGTGGGACACGACACTGCCAAAACCAGCAGTATAGATGTGGCAGGTACTGCATGGGCATGTAGAAAGCTGTGAATGTAGATTACATCCTAATAGGCATGTGTCAGTTCTCAAAAAGGGCCAAAATGTTTAGCATACCCACCTACTCATCAAATATCATTTGAAAGCTTATTTCTTTATGTTTAGATGAGGTTTGATACGGAGCTGTCAAGTGGAGTCATAAGCCTATAGGTGAGGAGAAACAACGGCACCCCAAATGAGATACTGTCCTATTTCGCACAATTCCAGAAACACTGAAACATGACGATGACTAGAGTTTACCAACTTAATATGGTGTTTATTGGTCAAAGCTACCAAACAACCTGGTATTCAGATTTGTATTGGTTTTGCAAGGACAAGTATATATGTTTAGGAATGATGAAGCTGTTTAGCATGTGGGGAAAATGGCAAATAACATTTTGCAGTATACGAACATGAAATGTTTTCACGTTGCATATTTTCACTTGTCAAAGTATCTCACAAGTGGTAATAGCTTTCTCTAATTTTCAGTTGAAATGTGCTGACCAGATCAGTCTCACATGAAAGGTACTGCATAGTGGGTAGATATAAATATAGGTCAATTCCTAATGTAATGCCTCTCCACTTGTAAGCTTTTGTACATACAATGTAGCATCTAGTCTGCCTGGAAGAAGATTTTAATTTGTAGTTGCCTATGCATTCAGTACTAGCCTTTGAAATACTCTAGAAACTAGCTTTTTAATTCAGTGACACTTATGCACAGATCAGTATTAGGCCTGGTCCCCACTAAGCCCCCACTTCGGACTAAGGTACGCAAATTCAGCTACGTTATTAACGTAGCTGAATTCGAAGTACCTTAGTCCGAACTTACCGCGGGTCCTGACATGGCAGGGAGGCTCCCCCGTCGATGCCGCATACTCCTCTCGCCGAGCTGGCGTCGACGGTGAGCACTTCCGGGATCGATCCAGGATCAATTTATCGCATCTTAACCAGACACGATAAATCAATCCTAGAACATCGATTGCCTGCCGCCGGACCCTCCGGTAAGTGTAGACGTAGTGTTAGAGATAACACACAGCTTCATATTGGGCTTCCGTGAAAGTGCTCACTAAACAAAAAACTGGCAATTCTGATACTTACATATAGATCTAATTTATGTCTAATTTCGCACAAATCTGTATACTTGTACAAAATGAAAAAATGGTGGAAGTGGTAGTGGTAATGCTAACAGTGTACTTTGGGAAGTTTACCTCTACAGAGAAGTTACAGTATATGAAGACATGGAAGATACAAGCCCCTTAAAGCTTACATCAAAGAGAAAAAGACTTTACAAACTCTGAGTTGTGTGCCCTTTGTCAGGAAAGCAAACAAATGCAAAAAACTGTCCAAAGCCACCGGTGTTGGACAGAATTAAGTGATGCTAGCTGCAGAAGCCAGGAGAGATGAATTGTATTGACAGGTAGTGGATGAGTTTTCTACTTTTGATGATGTGCCACCAATACTCTATCACAGGGGTTGCTTTCAGAAATACAGAAGCAAGTTGAATTTGGCACATGTCAGAGTTATATTGTACCCAGAAAAGCAAACAGACAATCTGATCAGAGAGCATCATGCACACCTACTTCTATAGCCACCAGAGCAAGCACGTCTTCCAGAGATTGGTCCAGTTGCAGTGTTTGCTTGAAAAAACACACACAGGAAAGACAAGAAACTTCATAAAATAGAAGGTTTGAGAAAGTAACCAATTTAAGGGAGGTAGCACTTCAAAGAGGAGGTGACATGCTGCACGGACTATCTGGGGAAGACTGGATTGCTAAGGATGGCATTTATCACTCAACATGTCTTTTCCCCCCAACTTGAATAAAACAAATCTTAAACCAAAACCATCTAGTTCCACTGCAACAACACAGTCACTTTAGGACATTGTATTTTATCAGCTGATTGAAGAGACAGACAATGCTCTTATGTACAACGAGGAGGCTTTTCTCCTGCCCAAGCTGCTACAAAGATATAAAGCCCCATTTCCCCTCAGATGAAGTAACTGCAAGCTATTTCAGTAGCACATTACAGGCAAGATTAGAAAGCCATTGTGGTTCTGAAATTTCATTCCGTGCCCAGCATGGACAAAGCAAGTCTGCCATTGCTCTGTGAAGTGCAACATTAGCTCATGCTATCCAACTTGCACGTAATCTAAAGCAGGAACTTAAGTCGTCCATCTATTTTGTGGACATTCTTCTGGTGAGTGACCCCCAGGAACAGCTTTCAAACAAATACGCCGTTTTGTATAATTCTGCTTCAATTGTTTGGTCTGAAATAGCCAAAATGAAAGCCTCAGAGTATGAGGCAAAGCCAGGGGATTGTAGTTTACAGAGTTCAGCTACTTTTGCGCCTGCCCCAGTTGGGGCAGGAGTTTGTCCTTTGGTTGATGAAGAGTTGTATAATTCAGAGAGCAATGGGCACCATCCTCCAGCAGATATTCAAAGAAGGCGCCTCTCAATTGCGGCGTGCATAGTATTTAACAGTACCCAAACTAGCACCCCACTGCACAGAAGCCTGGCCACACATCTACACCACAAATTTGGGTCTTGTTTAATTGGCATGCTGCACCATCTGTTCTACTGAGCTGCGGCAGTTCATCACTAATGCTGCAAAAACAGAAGTAGAAAGGCTGCAGGGAGGTGTGTTCATTCCAAATGGAATTGTACCATTTCATGCTGGTGGAAATCTCATCCATAAAGCGGATGATAATATAGACATCAATGTAGAGACTGCATATGGAAAGAATACCTTACATTCAGGGGCTAGAGTGGTATTTCAAGAACAATCTGCCTATAGTCCAGCATCACAAGAAATAACCCTGAAGTGTGGGAGAGATGAGTCAGTCACTTACTCTGCCTGGGCAGATTCTCTTAGAAGTGTGCAATGTTTGAAAAATCTAGAATCCTAATGACACCTGTACAAATGTGGTCACAAGGAAACCCCATGTTGTGTCTCAGAATAATACACAGAGTCATTACACTGACCAAAATGAATGCAAATACTTCAAAGTGGTCATTTTAATGTGTTGATGATATAACTGTTTATCCCCATATATGTTGTAACGGCACCACTTGACAGATCCTCATCCTATCTCATCTTAAAGTAGACATAACAAGCTTTCCAATGACGTATGATGTGTTAGGATGTGTAGAAAGGGTACATTAAGGCAACTAAATCAGTAGTGTCCACCACTCACCTAGAAGGTTCTAGCATGTCTTTACTAGAATCAAAGAATATCAGGGTTGGAAGGGACCTCAGGAGGTCATCTAGTCCAATCCCCTGCTCAAAACAGGACCAACCCCAACTAAATCATCCCAGCCAGGGCTTTGTCAAGCCTGACCTTAAAAACCTCTAAGGATGGAGATTCCACCACCTCCCTAGGTAACCCATTCCAGTGCTTCACCACCCTCCTAGTGAAAAAGTTTTTCCTAATATCCAACCTAAACCTCCCCCACTGCAACTTGAGACCATTGCTTCTTGTTCTGTCATCTGCTACCACTGAGAACAGCCTAGCTCCGTCCTCTTTGGAACCCCCCCTTCAGGTAGTTGAAGGCTGCTATCAAATCCCGCCCTCACTCTTCTCTTCTGCAGACTAAACAAGCCCAGTTCCCTCAGCCTCTCCATGTGCCCCAGCCCCCTAATAATTTTCATTGCCCTCTGCTGGACTCTCTCCAATTTGTCCACATCCCCTCTGTACTGGGGGAACCAAAACTGGACGCAATACTCCAGGTGTGGCCTCACCAGTGCCGAATAGAGGGGAATAATCTACTCCCCTAAGCAGATGCTCACTGTCTACATTACTGTTTATACAAGTGCTAGCAGAGCGTGAAGTGCATGGACTCCGCACTCTTATGCCACCACCAGCAAATACCTAGCCTATGATTCCATGGCATTGGAGAAATATTATCATCTCCTACTCTTTGAGGTCCCAGTTGTGCTATTTTACAGTGAATAACAACTTAGGGTGGGATTCACAAAAGTTTTTAGGTGCCTAACTCCCATTCATTTCATTGATTATATGTTTGGTAAGGCAGTATTCAGTGTGAGCAACTAGTCCCTGAATGGTGGAGCTAAAAGAATTGTTCAGGGTACTCCAAGGGACACTAGCTGGAATGAAATTAAGCCAAGGAAAATGCAGGAGATATCAAGCAATTCTTCCCTAGCAGGACTCAAACCTGAATGAAGACCCTTGAAGTCATATTGAAAACAAGGTGACCATGGATTCTAATCATTGCTGTTTCACAATAAGAAACGCATGCTTAAAAACCAAGAACTGTCAATTACTTTTCCTGCAACGCAGCTGGTTTTCTAATGTTCATTTTGGAATGATCTCTTAAAAATCAAAACACATCATGACAATTCCACAGTTCAAATGGGACATGAGAAAAAGCAGCATGAAAATGTCGGAAACCAGCCAAAATATTGTTGTTTGCTTTCTACTCTCTTGATGGCTGCCAGCTAGGTTTACATCAAATTTTGTCAGTAAGTTTGTCCTCTTGGGATGGGAAATTTTCTGCATTTCAGGAGTAAAAGGTTATGACATGGGCCCTGATCCTTCCAACACTTATGCATGGGAGGAAGTCCATGTATTTGACAAGTCCCTACACACGAAATTCACCCAACATGGCGAGACAATTGCAGACAATTAAAATGCTCCCTTTGGCTTTAATGGGCTTTGGATAAAGCACTCAGGGCTAGACTTTTGCATGCTCATCCCCACAACGGGGGCCAGATTTTCAAAAGAGCTCCTTTCCCACTGAGGTGCCTACGTGAAGTGGCCACATTTCCAGAAGGCCTCAGCACCCAGCAACTCCCATTGTGACATCTATGGCTGGATTTCCAAAAGGGCCCAGCAGGGGGCCACACTATCACAGCCGCTCTTTTTGGCATGGGAAAGGCCGGACATTTATTGATAGCTGTACATTTCCACATGGTCTGACTGGCCTCTGCAGGGAAAAAGCCCTGGCATGGCCTAGTGATGGGCAAATAGCAGCATGCGCTCCAGCACGGCCCACAGCTGAGTCACTCCTTCAAGAAAGGGCTGTTACTGCTTCTTGCTAGGGAGCACATGCCCCCTGTGATGCTGGCAGACCAGGTCATGCCAGAGCCTACTCAGGCCAATTCACTTGTACATTAGTATACATCCACGTGATTCTTGAAGGTAGAAGAGTATATTTGGTGTTTAGGCTTCATAAAACTAATGGGACGTTACGTGCATTGTTTTCTCTTCTGTGTATCCCGTTATGATGCCTCAGCAAACATTTACATTGTGTATAGCCCTGTAACTAAATAACTCAAAGAAGCCGTGTGGAATGCTCCTGAAGAACTTAATCAGTAAAAGGGCTAACTTCAAAGCAAATGACTGCTGTGTGTGATGACTGGATGTCAGAGACCCAAAGTGCATTCCCCACTCACCGTCATCAGAGGGAAAGCCCATGTGGTTAGAGACACTATCAGAAAAAGCTATACATGTGGATTCAAGGAAAAATCCTTCATCTCTGGACTGTTTGGACAAGGTGCAAAGCAGAGATTCCCCAGAGACAATCTGGGTACCCCAAAAAGACTTTTGGGAAACTGGCAGTTTGTTACATCACTGTCACCATGTGGAATTACAAACTGTGACTCACCTATTAAAATATTTTACCTGCTGTAGAAGTCCAGACTCACCCCTGCGGCGCCCCCTACTGGTTACTCTGGGGAATCAGCTCGTCCAGCATCTGAAGCGCCCTCTGCAGGGCGGTGATCCTCCTTGTTCCTACTTCTGGCCCCTGTGTCCCTCCCAGGACCGCGGTGTCCTTTGCTCTGGATGCTGCCCCCTGGCACTACCCCACAGATTTGGGTCTCCCCTCCCTGGGGAACCCCCACCCACTATCCCCACCTTGCCTCAGTATTAGGCCACTGCCAGTCACCAACTAGCCCCCGCTCCCTGGGGCAGACTGCAGTATAGGCCACTCATCACCGGCAAGGGAGGTTTGGACCTGCTTCCTTGGCCTAGCCCTGGGCTGCCTTCTGCAACCCCCAGTACTCCTTGGCCTCCTACCAGGCCGCAGCCTGGGGCTATCCAGGCTGGAGCTCCCCATCTCCTCAGCCTTTCCCCAGCCCTGCTCCACTATAGGTACCCTATGTCAAGCTCCCTGCAGCCAGTCCCTTCTCTCTCTGAAGGCAGAGACTCTTGAGCTCTTGGCTCCCAGACTCTTATATAGGCCAGCTGAGGCCTGATTGGGGCGTGGCCCAGCTGCAGACACTTCCCCCAGTCAGCTCAGCCTTCACGCTGCCTGCTCCCTGGGCTATCTCAGGCCCTTCCAGGCCGGAGCAGGTGTCCACCCTGCTACACCTGCTTTAAACTCTCAATAACTCCCCTTCCCTTTTCTTAGCTAATAAACCTTTAGGTAGTTTACTATAGAATTGGCTGCCAGCATTGTCTTTCGGTGTAAGATCTGGAGTACCAATTGATCTGGGGTAAACGATTTGTCTCTTGAGATTGGGAGCAACCTGTGGTGTGATTTTTGGTTTATGTGACCATTTATCATGAAGTCCAGTTTATCTGGGTGGCCAGACGGGCTGGAGAGTCTGTGACTCTGCTGTAAGACTGTTACAGTGATGCAAGAATTCACATTTGTTCCTGGCTCGATGAAATCGAATTATAGAACAAACCATCAGCTTGGGCTATCGTGCTGCCCTGAGGTAGCCACTGACAGCTGTGAGTCACTCCAGACAGCATGACACCCCCCAGCCAGCAATGACACTTCTCAGGAAGCAGGAGAGCCTGGAAAAAATTTCCTGTCAATTGGTTTACTGTAGGTATTTGAAGTCTGGGACTATAATGCCAGATAAATGGACAGGAACTATCCCCAGCTCTGCATAACAATCTCCTGGGATTAGGGATTTATAGTGGCAAAGCTGAGAGTGCACGCTGACAGATGTGAGACCTTGAAAGTGTGGAAACTGCAAACTATGATATTGAGATGTGCCAGGCATGACGGACACCTGGGACATTCATAGACTATTGTATTAATAATGTATATGTATCTGTGCTCCTAGCTCACTGTGCTTGTTCTCTGTGGAATGTGGAATCACTAGGGGATGATTAATGCAACTTCCTAATGCTAGTTATGCAGATACCCAGTCCCTTGAGGTTTTGCCACATGTGGGAAGTAGTATTGACTAGTTCTACCTGGCTCAGGAGGCCTGGGAGACAAAGGTCCCAAAATTGTATTAAGAGTCAGCGTGACTCAATAGGAGACAAACAAAGAGCTACCAAACTTGTATAAACAATGGTGCAGTGGTGACTGAAGTAGAGGAGTAACTTACAAACAACTCCATATTCCCCAAATAAGAGTGGGTAAACTCAGTTTACCCTCACATACAGTACTGTGTGTAAGGACTTCCAAAGATCCTCTGAGGGTGAAGGGTGACAGTTGGTAAGCTTAGTGTGTGTGAACTGTTTATTATTTTATGTTTTTTCCATAATGGTTTTGTCCTATAAACGTACTATGCTTTATGAAAGCTGACTGGTCACTGGTAAACCCAATAATCACCCTGAGGAGATAACAGGACAGAAAGTGCTGAACTAAACTCCAACTTGCTAATGGGATCACAGTGAAAATTTTGAAAATTTTCATTGCCTGTCCCACCCAAGCCAAAATTAGGTTTTCATTTTTTTTTAAAAATTGCCAATGAACCAAACATAAACCATTATTACCCCAGCTATAGCCAAAGTGTAAACTCACAGGGATTGTCTACACTGCCGCATGGGGTTGATCTAAGACAGGGGTCGGCAACGTTCGGCACCCTGGCGGGCCAGGACAGTTTTATTTACCTGCTGACGTGGCAGGTTTGGCCGATCGCGGCCCCCACTGGCCGCGGTTCGCCATCCTGGGCCAATGGGGGAGGCGAGAAGCCGCGGCCAGCACATCGCTCGCCCGCGCCGCTTCTTGCCGCCCCCATTGGCCCGGGAAAGCAAACCTCGGCCAGTGGGGGCCACGATCGGCCGAACCTGCTGCGTCAGCAGGTAAATAAAACTGGCCCGTCCCACCAGGGTGCTTACCCTGGCGAGCCGCGTGCGGAAGGTTGCCGACCTCAATCTAAGATAAACAACTTCAGCTATGTGAATAGGGTAGCTGAAGTGATTAGATCTTCAGTACTTAAACCTACTTACCGTGGTGTCTTCACTGCAGTAAGTCAAAAGCTGACACTCTCCCGTCGATTCCGCTTGCACTCCTCACTCTGGAGTCGACGGGAGAGTGCTCAGCAGTCGATTTATCGCGTCTATACTAGACACGATAAATCAATCCCCGCTGGATCGATCAGTACCCTCCAATCTGGCAGATAGGGTAGAGAAGACCAGTTACAGCTCAGCTGAAATTCACAATTTCCATTCTGCAGGAAATTCCAACATTTCAAAAACTGTTTTCAGTGTGAATCAGAACACAACCAAAAAAGGTCGACATTTCCCGCTAAATGAAATTCATTTGCTGTCAATCAAAACATTCTGTTTCAACAAAATCAAGACGTTTGGTTCTGTTTTTCACTTTTGTATTTTATCAGCATAAAATTCCAGGACTGTCATCCTGTATGTTGCTGTGAAGCCTAGAATGTCTGCACAGCCAGCCTGAAGTGATGGAAACAGATACAAGTATGGTTCAGAGCTCTTTTTGTTTAGGATATTTCCAGGTTGAATCAACACTGGGATACATGATGTGTTACCAGCCAATTGTTAAGGTCTCAGCCATTTTGACTTTACAAATTATACCTGTGCAACAGCAAGACATGTATCTATGCCATTCCAACAGTTCTAAACTATTGTGATAGCAGAGGTAACTCAACCAATCACCACCCTTATTTTACAGCTAATTTTGATGCAACAATTTCATTGGTTATATGAGGGAGTCTGCACAGATGGTGGATTCCTTGGCCCAACTACTAGGGGTCTTCAAAAGCACACACAGGAACACAACCAGAACACCCAATAACCACAAACACAGATAGTTCCTCACCACAGTACACATCTTGTTTGCCACCTGCACAAATCCACACAACTCTCCCAACACAACACAACCAAACAACTAGCACACACAATAAACCCAAACATCACTGAAGCCTAAACCATTTGAGTAAGTGTGAAGCAATGGAAACAGCTACAAGAAGGGCTAAGAGCTCTTTTTCTTTAGAGTATCACCAGAGTTAAACTTCAGAGGGATCTTGATAAATTGGAGAACTGGACTATAGACAACCCAATGAAATTCAACAAAAAACAAATGTAAGGTGCTGTACTTAAGGAAGAAAAGCCAAATGCACAAATACAGGTTGGGGGATAACTGGCTTGGAAGCAGCACGCTGAGAAGGATCTGGGAGTTGTGGTGGATCACAGCCTCAACCCGAGTCAACAATGCGATGCTGTTGCAAAAGAAGCAAATGCAATTTAAAGTTGCATTAACAGAGGCAGCGCATGCAAGTCACGGGAGGTGATAGTACTGCTCAATGCTAGTTAGGCCTCAGTAGGAGTTGTGTGTCCAATTTTGGTCACCAATGTATAGAAAGGATGTAGAGAAACTGGATAGGATCCAGAGGTGAGCAGCAAAGATGAGCAAAGAGATGAGCATATGAGCAAAGGTTGAAGGAACTGGGTATGTTTAGTTTGGAAAAGGGGTGATTAAGGGGGAACATTACAGTGGTCTTCAGGTAAAAGGCTGCAGTAAAATAGATGGAGAAAAGTTGTTCCATCATGCTGCAGAAGGCAGGATAAGAAGCAATGCTACAGCACAGCAGATTTAGATTAAATCTCAGGGGAAAAGAAACTTAACTGTAAGAACAGAAGGACAATGGAAAAAACCACTAGGGAGGTTGTGACAGCTCCTTCACTGAAGGTTTCCAAGAAGAGGCGGGACAGACCAATCTGTCTTGGGTGGTTTAGACACAATAAATCCTGCATCTTGGCAGGGAGTGAGACTAGATGACCCTTGCAGTCCCTTCTAACCTTATGGTTCTATGATTCTAGATTCAATCAATGCAATTTGCGCTGTTTCCATCACATTTCTACGTTCATTGTTGGCCCTTTATTGAGTTATTTACAATCATGACTTTATACATTCTACTGGTGAGACAACACAAGCTTTCAGCTATTAGAATAATTTAATTTTAAAACGCAACAGAGAGTCCTGTGGCACGTTTAAGACTAACAGACGTATTGGAGCATAAGCTTTCATGGGTGAATACCCACTTCGTCACACGCATTTTACTTTTTACAGATCCAGATTAAGACGGCTACCCCTCTGATATTTAATTTTAAAAAAGGAACAAAAAGTCATTTCAAAACAGAGAGCTGAAACATTTTGTTCCAAAAAAAAAAAAAGGTCAAAATGGCATGTTTCAACCTTTACTGAATGCTCCATTCATGCTTTTTTCTAAATAAAATTCTGTCCAAATGGGCACGCTCCTGCAAAATGTTTTGATTGTGACAAAACTGCATTTTCTGACAGAAAAAAACATTTCATCAGAAAAATTTTAACCAGCTCCATGCATGGTACCAATGTAAAACTAGGCTTACACTGAATTAGGGACTGATTCTGCATCACTAAAGTTAACAAAGTTTCACTTTCGACTTTGATGGGAGTACGATCACAGCCTTAATCTGGCAAATGACAGGTTTGCCATTTAAATGCAGTGGGATTGATTTGCCTGGCTACTTCCTTGGGATCTGTTAAAACCCCACCCATGATACACAGGAAAAAAAGAGTGAGAGTAGACAATGTACTTATTTATTTTATCAGATGGCAATAGCTAAGCTAATAAATCATGGAGCCTACTAAAAATCACACTATATCTTTAGGATTATCTATAGAGCAACACTAATGATACACATATGTTGGTGGATCTAGTTATTCATGTTATTAATATACATGCAGACAGAATATAATTGGTGGTTTTTTCCCCAGTGGTAAGGTATGAATTATGCTTAGAGAATGACTTGGATGAAAGCTGCCATCTGTTGACTGAAGAGAGGTTTAACCCCCCGCAATTAACTCCAACTGAACAAACCTGCTAGGAGTTCTTCACCAACCACATCACACTATGACATCCCACATTTTAAAATGTCATTTTGTAAGACAGCATTAATACCGAACATCTAATTATAAAGCTTTGGATGGTGATGCTTCTCTGTATTAGCAACAATGAAAAGCAACATCCATTTCCAAATGTACCAATACATACTTCTTGCACATCCTTTTTCCTGGTACTAATTTTGATCATGGACCACATTGCAATTCTGTTGGCTCACTTTCTCTAATTTGCACACCTGGTTCTGCCATCGCTCGTATTAGGGTTTGGCCCAAATCCCATTACTATGACCTAGTGGATAGATCTAGCAGTCAAGAGACCTGGTTTCTATTCCTGGCTTTGCTGCTGGCCTGCTGCAAGTCATTTTACATCTCTGTGTCCTCTCCCACCCATAGACTATCTCTGCTTGATGCTCAGTTCTTCAGGGCAGTGATTCTCTCTCTATATGTGCGTACTAGTGCCTAGCACAGTAGGGGTCCAGGCTCAGCTGGGGTCTACTCTAATACAAATACAAATGAGCTGATGGAAAGACTCTCGTTGACTTCAATGCCATCCGAGCAAACCCTTCATGAATAGCTTTGTGATATGGAAATGAGCGCTGTAAAACAATTGCCTGCTGCTGTTTAGAAAGGCTGCGTTTAAAAGGAACTAAATGGCAAAAGAAAGTGACACATTTTGATGTCTTTATAGAGATTTGACACATTTCCCCTAAGAATCATTTCAATGAAACAGAAAATCTCAGTATATGTGCATTTCCCACATGCCCAAAGACATGCAGTTTATGGCTAAATGAAGGGAAATCACATTGTGAGGGTATATCAGGGGTATCTAAGCTTTGAGACAAAAGTTGTCCGGAAACGAAATATTATTTAAAAAATAATATACAATAAAATTATTTCATGGTTCTTGGCCAGATTCTCTCCTCTGCCGAGGAGGAAAGGCTCCCCGATTCGTAGGGCTGGTATGCACTAGCCCCAACCCCAATGATACTTAGAGTAACTGCTGGGCTGTTCTAAGCTATGCTACTGACAGATTCTTTAATGGACGCTACATCAGTGGTGAACAAGTGTAATAAAAGCTCTGCTCCACCACACTTTCTTCCCACCCCGACATGCCCATTCTGTCCCCCCAACATTACCCTTATACCTTGAGGGGTGAGGCCAATGGGGAAGGACCCATAAATGGTATACTTTTGCCAGCAGGGAGCTGCCCTCCAACAGGGAAGTTCCCTGCTGGCCATTAAGAACTTGGGCAGCACAAAATGTCCTTAATTCAATGGAGAATCTGGCTGTGTTTCATGGTGCATACCCTGGAGGGGGCAGCTTCACGGATACATGTATCACCTTAAACTTTGTCATTCCCCATGTTTAGCCATATGCAACTTTACCATTTTCTTGTGTTGTTTTTCTATGGAATTACCTAGGTGTTTTTCAAACAAAAAAGGGAAATGAAATGTTAGTGGAAGAAGCTTCAATCTCCACAATATAAAAGCTCTCCTCACTTCCATGAAAAGGCAAATCATGCTTGTACATTCAGTAGTCCAACATCCCGACTCCATCCTCCATGCAGTTTATCGAGCCCATGGCATCTCTCGATTCAGCTGTGCACCTCTTACAAACTACAGTTTTGCCTCTGGTTCAACACAAGGAATTTAGTGCACATGTGAACTATCTGAATATGGTTCCCCAGCCCAGCTTTCCTGGATAGGATGATGGCAGTTCTGCTGAAGGCGCAGGGGTAAAGCATCTTCCCCTGCACACCTCACAAAGGGTCTGATCCAAAGGTTATTGAAGTAAATTGAAATACTCAAATGGGTCCTGGATTATGCCCAGAGTAGACATGAACCCTTATTACAGCCCTTGTGAGTCTTACAACTCTCACCACAACCCTTGTACCATACCAGCCCATGGTTCTGGGGTGTATATTTAATCCTGCAGATATAGCACGGTGACAAAGAGCTATGGGAGAGATACAGGGGCTCCATGCAGAAGGCTCTGCCCTCTAGCACAGCGCATGAAATCAGAAGTTATGCAAAACCCGGGATCTGGATCCCCATCTTATATCAGGTTCAGAGAGAACAGCCAGCAAGTTCCCTAACAGAGGGAATTTTCCTCCCCCTCAACCAGGTGCAAATTGTGATGGACCTTATAATGCAGTGGGCAGTTTGAGTTACCCCCCATATTTGGTAACGGGAGCATAACGGTTCAGACGATCATACAGCAGCAGATCTTAATATTGAACTGAGATTTGCTACTCCGGAAATGGGTCTAATAAATCATTGTTAAGGCAAAAAACACTCATTAAGTAACGATCAGGTTACTCACAAGTCGGAAGCTCATCAGGACAGTCTCACCCACAGTTGCATCCATCGCCGCACAATACACAGCTTCAACTTCCTTCGCTCAGGCTGACTATGTGTAACTTATCTTTTCTTAGGCCTATGGGTTAGTTTCTTATTTCTCTGAGAATTCGCCACCCCATCAGTAAAAGTTTTGTGCTAACTCAGACTAGTCTTTTCGAGCTTTATGGTTACTCTACCTTTTGTTTTGCCCACAAAAATGATTACTCTGCACTTTCTTACACATCCATAATTCTACGTATCCCTAAACTGTTAAATGTTATCAGAACAGACTCAACAAAGAAAAATCACAGCAGACTTATCAGGCCTAAATATACTTTTGCTCCCCCTTCTCCTCCCCCCCACCCCCCGACCTTGTCTTTTGATTTATATATTTTCGCTCTATATATATGATAAAATTTCTTATGATATTTACAGGTATTTGACTTCCTAGAAGAAACCATTAGCAAACAAAAGATCTCTTCCTACAAAGGCATTGTACCTTCAGACTGTATTTCCTTGGTTTGCAATCATTGATCGTATCCCCCAATGCAAGAAGGGTTGAAAGTTTGGGGCGCAGGAGACAGATTCAAAGTTACTAGAGAAGGTGTATGCGAGCTGTTCACTCACAATAAAAGCTCTCTAAATCACACATGAAGTTTTTCAATGACAGTGGAAATGGATTCGGAGATTCCATACCTCTCTGCATATTTATTCCTTCAAAGATTAGTCTGGCAACTTCTGAGGCTCAGCATAGCTAAAATGAAAGGATCGGAAGAGGAAGCTTGAAATAGCTCCCATTCAATACTGGAGGATTCTCAGATGCAATCATTTTGCAGGCAGGTTGTAAGAAGAGATTTCTTCAATGTTTAGAAGTTCATATTGATTTAATCTCTTAAAGGAAGGACTGTCTTGTGGCGAACACACTGGACTCACGAGAGCCGGGTTCCATTCCTGGCTCTGCCATAAACATCCTAAATGAATCTGAGCAAGTCACATAGGATCCTAAGACTGGAAGGGACCTTGCAACCCCTCCCAGCTTGGTATCATCCGCAAACTTTATAAGTGTACACTCTATGCAATTGTCTTAAATCATTGATAAAAATATTCAACAGAACCGGACCCAGAACCGATCCCTGCAGGACTCCACTCATTATGCCCTTCCAGAATGACTATGAACCACGGATAACTACTCTCTGGGAATGATTTTCCAACCAGTTATGCGCCCACGTTATAGTAGCTCCATCTAAGTTGTATTTCCCTAGTTTGTTTATGAGAAGGTCATGCAAATCAATGTGAAAAGCCTTACTAAAGTCAAGATATATCACATGTACCACTTCCCCCCATCCACAAGGCTTGTTACCCTGTCAAAGAAAGCTATCAGGTTGGTTTGACATGATTTGTTTTTGACAAATCCAGGCTGACTGTTACTTATCACCTCATTATCTTCTAGATGTTTGCAAACTGATTTCTTAATTATTTGCTCCATTATCTTTCCGGGTACAGAAGTTAAGCTGACTGGTCTGTAATTCCCCGGGCTGTCTTTATTTCTCTGTTTATAGATGGGTACTTCTAGAATGTCTCCCGTCTTCCATGACTTTTCAAAGATAATTGCTAATAGCTCAGATATCTCCCCAGTCAGCTCCTTGAGTATTTTAGGATGCCATTTCATCAGGCCCTGGTGGTTTGAAGACATCTAACTTGTTTAAGTAATTTTTAACTTATTCATTCCCTATTTTAGACTCTGATCCTACCTCATTTTCACTGGCATTCACTATGTTAGATGTTCAATCGCCATCAACATTCTTGGTGAAAACCGACACAAAGAAGTCATTAAGCACCTCTGCCATTTCCACATTTTCTGTTATTATCTTTACCCCTTCATTGAGTAACAGGCCTACCCTGTCCTTGCTCTTCCTCTTGCTTCTAATGTATTTATAGACTGTTTTCTTGTTACCCTTTATGTCTCTAGCTAGTTTGATCTCGTTTTGTGCCTTGGCCTTTCTAATTTTGTCCCTATATACTTGTGTTATTTGTTTATATTCATCCTTTGTAATTTGACTGAGTTTCCACTTTTTGTAGGACTCTTTTTTTGAGTTTTAGATCATTGAAGATCTCCTGGTTAAGCCAGGATAGTCTCTTGCCATACTTCCTATCTTTCCTATGCAGTGGGATTGTTTGCTCTTCCTTCCTCAAGAAATCAATTCTGAACCATTTAGAGGAGAGGAAAGTGATCAGGAACAGTCAGCATCGATTCACCAAGGGCAAGTCATGCCTGACTAACCTAATTGCCTTCTATGAGGAGATAACTGGGTCTGTGGATGAGGAGAAAGCAGTAGATGTGTTATTCCTTGACTTTAGCAAAGCTTTTGATATGGTCTCCTACAGTATTTTTGCCGGCAAGTTAAAGAAGTATGGGCTGGATGAATGGACTATAAGGTGGTGTGATGGGGCAAGGCCAGATGGCTACAGTAAAGTAGTGAGGAACAGGTATGTTAGCCCCAGGCTAAACAAATCCCTGGTACCATGGTAACCAAATGGAAGTTGCTCCAGGTTAATCAAGACACCTGGGGCCAATTAAGATCCTTCTAGAAGGCAGGAGAGACAGCTAGATTGATTGGGACACCTGAGGCCAATTAAGGACTGGCTGGAACTAGTTAAAAGCCTCTCAGTTAGTCAGTGTGGGGTGGGTGTCAGGAGCTGTGGGAGGGAGCTGTGCTGTTGGAGGAACGAAGTAGTATGAATCCATATCAGGTGCAAGGAAGGAGGCCCTGAGGTAATTGTGAAGAAGATATTGAGTGGGGGCTGCTCTGAGGAAGTAGCCCAGGGAATTGTACATGCCCTATTTCCAAAAAGTCAGCTTTCATAGCTGCTAAGTTTAGGGTCCCTGGGCTGGAGCCCGGAGTAGAGGGTGGGCTTGGGCTTGGGCTTGGGCTTCCGCCCCCCCCCCCCCCCCCCGATTAATCACTGATACTGGGAGACAACAGAGACTGTGTGAGGGAGGGTTGTTTCTCCTCACCTCCCCTGCTGGCTTATGATGAAAATGGCTCAGTAGACTGTGACCCTTTCCTCTAGAGAGAGAAGGGCTATGTGGAGGGTCACAGTGAGCCTCTGAGGCTAGCAAAATCTGCCAGGAAATGCAGGACCCACGGAGTCAAGGACAGAACTTTGTCACAGCGGATAGAAAGCTGGCTAGATCATTGGGCTCAACGGGTAGTGATCAATGGCTCCATGTCTAGTTGGCAGCCGGTTTCAAGCGGAGTGCCCCAAGGGTTGGTCCTGGGGCTGGTTTTGTTCAATATCTTCATTAATAATCTGGAGGATGGAGTGGACTGCACTTTCAGCAAGTTTGCAGATGACACTAAACTGGGAGGAGTGGTAGATACGCTGGAGGGTAGGGATAGGATACAGAGGGACCTAAACAAATTAGAGGATTGCGCCAAAAGAAATCTGATGAGGTTCAACAAGGACAAGTGCAGAGTCCTGCACTTAGGACGGAAGAATCCCATTCACTGTTACAGACTAGGGACTGAATGGCTAGGAAGCAGTTCTGCAGAAAAGGAGCTTGGGGTTACAGTGGACGAGAAGCTGGATATGAGTTAACAGTGTGCCCTTGTTGCCAAGAAGGCTAATGGCATTTTGGGCTGTATAAGTAGGGGCATTGCCAGCAGATTGAGGGACATGATCATTCCCCTCTATTCAACATCGGTGAGGCCTCATCTGGAGTACTGTGTCCAGTTTTGGGCCCACACTACAAGAAGGATGTGGAAAAATTGGAAAGAGTCCAGCGGAGGGCAACAAAACTGATTAGGGGGCCGGAGCACATGACTTATGAGGAGAGGCTGAGGGAACTGGGATTGTTTAGTCTGCAGAAGAGAAGAATGAGGGGGGATTTGATAGCTGCTTTCAGCTACCTGAAAGGGGGTTTCAAAGAGGATGGATCTAGACTGTTCTCAGTGGTACCAGATGACAGAACAAGGAGTAATGGTCTCAAGTTGCAGTGGGGGAGGTTTAGGTTGGATATTAGGAAAAACTTTTTCACTAGGAGGGTGGTGAAGCACTGGAATGTGTTACCTAGGGAGGTGGTGGAATCTCCTTCCTTAGAGGTTTTTAAGGTTAGGCTTGACAAAGCCCTGGCTGGGATGATTTAGTTGGGAATTGGTGCTGCTTTGAGCAGGGGGTTGACTAGATGACCGCCTGAGGTCCCTTCCAACCCTGATATTCTATGATTCTATGTGCCCTTAATAATGTCTTTGAAAAACTGTTCAACTGTCTTCAATTAGTTTTTCCCTTTAGACTTGCTTCCCATGGGATCTTACCTACCAACTCCCTGAGTTTGCTAAAGTCTGCCTTCTTGAAATCCATTGTCTTTATTGTGCTGTTCTCACTCCTACCATTCTTTAGAATCATGAACTCTACCATTTCATGATCACTTTCACCCAAGTTGCCTTCCACTTCAAATTCTCAACCAGTTCCTCCCTATTTGTCAAAATCAAATCTAGAACAGCCTCCCCTTACTATCTTTCTCCACCTTCTGAAATAAAAGGTTGTCTCCAATACATTCCAAGAACTTGTTGGATAATCTGTGCCCTGCTGTGTTATTTTCCCAACAAATGTCTGGGTAGTTGAAGTCCCCCATCACCAAGTCCTGTGCTTTGGATGATTTTGTTAGTTGTTTTTAAAAAAGCCTTATCCACCTCTTCTTCCTGGTTTTGTGGTCTGTAGTAGACACCCTATCATAACATCACCTTGTTTTTTTACCCCTTTTATCCTTACCCAGAGACTTTCAACAAGTGTGTCTCCTATTTCTATCTCAACCTCAGTCCAAGTGTATAAATTTTTAATATATAAGGCAACACATCCTCCCTTTTTTCCCTGCCTGTCCTTCCTAAGCAAGCTGTACCCTTCTATACCAATATTTCCGTCATGCGTATTATCCCAAGTCTCCGTGATGCCAACTATGTAATAGTTGTTTATTTACTAGCATTTTCAGTTCTTCTTGCTTATTCCCCATACTTCTCGCATTAGTATACAGACATCTAAGATACTGATTTGATTCCCCCAGTTCTGTCTTGTCTCTCCCTTATTTCTGCTATAACAGCCCATGCTCCCCTCCAAATTCCAAACCTTCTCCTAGGTCTCCATGTTTTTGACTTACTTGTGGGCTTTGGTCACCTGCCCCCTTCGAACCTAGTTTAAAGCCCTCCTCACTAGGTTATCCAGTTTGTAGCCAGATATGCTCTTCCCCTTCCTCGATAGGTGGACCCCATCTCTGCTTGACAGTCCTTTCTGGAACAGCATCCCATGGTCAAGGAAGTCGAAGCCCTCCTGGTGACACCATCTTCGCAGCCAGGCATTCAGCTCCAGGATGCATCTGTCTTTGCCTGGGCCCCTACCCTTGACAAGAAGGATCCAAGAGAACACCACCCATGTTCCCAACTCCCTCATCCTTATTCCCAGAGCCCTGTAGTCACTTCTGATCTACTGAGGGTCACACCTTGCAGTATCATTAGTGCCCACATGGATGAGTAGCATGGAGTAGTAGTCAGAGGGCCGGATGATCCTCGACAATTCCTCTGTAACGTCTCAGATATGGGCCACTGGCAGGCAGCATACCTCCCGAGATGCCATGTCAGGGTGACAGATGGGTGCCTCCATCCCCCCCAGAAGAAAGTCTCCAACCACTGCTACCCTACGTTTCCTCCTGGGAGTGGAGGCTGTGATCCTCCCAGTCTTGGGGGTACATGGCTTCTCCTCCTTCTCTGGGGGTGATTCTTCATTGCTCATTGCCAGGACAGCATAACGGTTTTCCATAACCATGGTGGGTGGGTTGGGAGTAGGGGTGGAGCACTGCCTGCTGCCAGAAGTAACCAGCAGCCAGTCTCTTCCCTGTACCAGACCCTTATCCTCCTCCCCCAGTGGCATGACAGCAGTCTGCTCTAGTTGGATAGTGCCCTCAGCTTTGGAAGTCTCCATACGAATACTGTCAATGAATTCCTCATGTGCACGGATGCTCCTCAGCCTGGCCACCTCCTCCTGTAGCTCTCCCACCTGCTTCCTGAGAGATTCCACCAGCAGGCACCTCTCACACTGGATGGTCTCCCCAGCCTGGCTTTCTGTGAGTGGGAAATGCAGTCCACAATCTCTGCAAATCCACACCAGGATCTGGGTAGAGGCATCCATGGCTAGGCTCTCGGTCTGGATACAGTCGCAGGTGGAGACAGGAGCATCATTGGCACTGGCGATGTGGCCCTTCCTAACCATAGGGATTATATTATGTCTCCCTCCCACAAACTCCCTCCCTCAAACTCCCCTGTTTGCAGTCCCTATTTGCTAGCTCCCCTTGGTCACTTAGCCTCTGGCTTTTAAGGCCTTCCCTCCTAGGTCAGCCCTACCCCCACGTTAATCATACAGGGGGAAGGTGATCACAAGGCTGATCAAGGATGATTAAGGGAACAAAGGCTCAAACAGTCCCCAAACACACAATCCCAATTGACCCAACTGACCCTGTAATTTAAATAACCTGAAAGAAAACGAAAAACACAAACAGCCAAACAAACTCACTCACCCCAAGGTTAGTACTCGCACCTTGTTCGTTCAGCAGTGGGATCTCCTTTGACTTCTCTCAAACTCCCCTGTTTGCAGCCCCACTCCCCCCATTCGCTAGCTGTGCCTCAGTTCCCACCTACAAGATCTCTTGAAGTCTTTTGTAGGATACAGTAGTACAAGTGTTCACTTTAATTAATAAGACAAAGTGGGTGAGGCAATATCTTTTTTTGGACCAACTTCTGTCAGTGTGAGAGACACAAGCTTTCCAGAGCTAAATACAAGATGCAACAGATGGTTTAGCATGAATAGTCAACACATATTTCAAGGGACTATTCAAGGTGAAGTGGCCCATTAATGTCTCTCCAGTCATGGAAGTTAGTGGGTTACAGATTGTTGTAATAAGCCATAGATCCAGTGTCTCTGTTCAACCCATGATTTTTAGTGTCTAGCAAAGTTATGAATCTAAGCTCCCGGGCTTGTCTTTTGAAGGTATTGTGCAGTTTCTTTTGAGGACAAGGACTGAGAAGAGGGATTGGTTTGTAAAAAGTGTTCACCCATGGCTGATAGGGTGTTTTTGACTTGTTTTTATGGGTGAGTTCATTTGAGAGCATAGTGATTGTCTGGTTTCACCCACATAGAAGCTATTGGGACATTTAGAGCGCTGGATGACGTATATCACATGTTGGGATAGGTATGTGCAGGACCTATGGATCTTGAAAAGTGTGTCATTGGGGGTATTGATCATCATAGCAGTGGAGAAATGTCTAGAGGTTTTGAATCTGTTGTTACGGTAGAGTCTGGTGTCACTTTGAGTTGGTGTGCCCTGGTCTGTAGGGAGTTTTCTTCTGCTGATGAGCTTGGAGAGGTCAGGGGGTCCTTTACAGGCCAGAAGAGGGGGGTTCAGGAAAGATTTCTTTCTGGATGTGGTCCCCAACAGGTATGGGTTGTAGTTGTTTAAGGATACCCTATATTGGCTTCAATGTGGGGAGGTAGGTGCCAGATTGGGGTGTGCAGTTGGAGGGAATTTTGTTTCTGTATTGAAGCAGGTTCTCCCTGGGTATTTGGGTGGCTCATTCAACAATTCATTTAGTTTCCCCTCAATCGCTTTTGAGTTGAGTGCTCCTTTAGCATCTCTATCATCCAGTGGCCCCACTGGTTGTTTAGCAAGCTTCCTGCTTCTGATGTACTTTAAAAAAAATGCTATTACTTTCTGAGTCTTTGGCTACCTGTTCTTCAAATTCTTTTTTGGCCTTCCTAATTATATTTTTATACTTCACTTGCCAGAGTTTATGCTCCTTTCTATTTTCCTCACTAGGATTTAACTTCCACTTTTTAAAGGATGCCTTTTTGCCTCTCACTGCTTCTCTTACTTTGTTGTTTAGCTACGGTGGCCCTTTTTTGGTTCTCTTACTGTGCTTTGTAATTTGGGGTCTAGATTTAAGTTGAGCCTCTATTATGGTGTCTTTAAAAAGTTTCCATGCAGTTTACAGGGATTTAATTTTTGGCGCTGTACCTTTTAATTTCTGTTTAACTAACCTCCTCATTTTTTTCTGAAATTAAATGCTACAGTGTTGGGCTGCTATTGTGTTTTCCCTGCCACAGGGCTGTTAAATTTAATTATAGTATGGTCACTATTACAAAACAGCCCAGTTATATTCACCTCTTGGACCAGATCCTGTGTCTAGAGAGTGTCTGCCCAGAAACTAGGACCAGGTGCGTGGGAAGGGTCTGCTGCATATTGTGACCAGGTCTATGTGTGGGGGTGTGGGAGATCACACACAAATGGAGACCAGACAAGAACAGAGAGAGTGGTAGAGGCAAAAAGCAAGAAATCCAAGCAGCGTAAGAGAACAGATGATAAAGAGACAGACAGACAAGGGGAGCACAAGCTTATCAGCTTGACAGTTATGACTGGCATACTGAGAAGTGATGGCCGTGCTAGATTATTATCAGATGATAATTAAGATAATTGTTTCCTCTGAATTGGAACAAAATCAGTCTCTGCCTGTTCCAGATAAGAGTGAGATGGAGCAGGAGCTGAAACTCTGAAATGATCTCTTCCTACCAAGGCCAATTTACAAGAAACTGAGAAACCGAGAAGAAAGAATACACTACGATTAATTCCTCAAAGCACTTGTAAGTATTTCCTCTCCTGCCCTCAACAAAAAATAAGTAAAATAAAATAAAATAAAAAAGCAAGATGGATGAAAAGGAAGCTGGCATTCAGGGGCAGAGTGGTGGAATATTTACAAGGCAAAGCACACAACCAATTGATTTTTTAAACACAAGTTTATGAGGCCCAAAATTGCTCTTTTTATTGCTAATTTTTTTCCTCCCCCTTCTTCATTTATTTTTATGCCAGTTGCATTGTAAGCATGGTAAAATCAATTAACTTTTCATATAATTTGCAGTATTTAGGCTTGGGAATCAAACCGGGATCCAACTTTTATGAGTGTCATTCAGTTCAGGTTAACATATTACCTTAGGGAAATCAGATCCAGCTGGTCTTTTAGCCCCGTCCATTTCTATTCTTGGCTAATCAGACAAAAAGAGAGATTCCTACAGTTAGCTGAAATCCAGACTCGGGAACATATTCCACACAATGCTGATGAGATGATGCTTAGCTCCTATGACCTTGAGTCTGCAACTGAGTCTAGGTGAACCAGCTCCTGACGCCGCATGGAGTGAATAGCAAGACTGGGGCTGAAACGTGGATTTCTTGTGCCATCAGGTGGAAACTGAGAAGTCACCGCAGAAGTCACCGCCCTGCCTGTAGTGTAGCACTCACTATTTTTTTTATTTATTTTGCTGTTCCCTTTAGTATTTCAAAGATGGGACGTTGCAAATGTTGGGAATCTAGCCAGTGTGAAAGACATTATCTGCCAGGCAGGAGAGCGTAGCCTGAAGGATGCTAATGAACATCAAGAGGACAGAAAGCCCATGGGCTGACGTCAATTTCCCTTGTGTTTGAGGTCTCAGTCCAATGTGCGTGTTAGCACTGGATGACTAAGCAAGAATCAGCGAATCAGAGGCTTGAGGAAGGGAGTAGGAGGGAGGCATAGCTCAGTGGTGGCACATCTAGGTGCCCTCCTGAACGCTTCCCTTCACCTGCAAGCGACAGCTGCTTCTTAAGGCAAGAAGTCAATTCTCCATTTCCGTTCTCTCCAGGCCAGTGCCATGTAGAGAGTCCCTTGCCTTTTTGTAATGTTTGCCCACCCCTCACCCTGGCTATGTTGCACACACTAGAGTTGCAGCCCCTTAGGCTTGTGAAATTGTTCTCGATATGCTCCCACTGACCAGTGGTCTTATGCCTGCCTATTGTCTTTATGAAAGAAGAGAATGTGATGTGAAAAGGCAGACCAAGACTTTTCTCTCAATTTTTCCTACCAATCCAATATCGTTTAGGACCTGTAGTGCTTTATGCAGTACACGTGTCAATACAATAGAAGATGTGACCCGATATGCTCTGGAAAGGAGACTAGAAATGTGTAGGTTTTTTTCCTGGGTTGAACTATGATCTGTGAAAAAGGGAAAGTGTCTTTGCCGGGGGCATAGCTCAGTGGTAGAGCATTTGCCTGCAGCTTAAGACGTCCCCAGTTCAGGTCTAGGTGATCCCCTTGGAGCGTCCTACTAACTCTGCATGTAGCATCTTTAAAAAACAACAAGGAGTCTGGTGGCACCTTAAAGACTAACAGATTTATTTGGGCATAAACTTTTGTGGGTTTTTACCCATGAAAGCTTATGCCCAGATAAATCTGTTAGTCTTTAAGGTGCCACCAGACTCCTTGTTGTTTTTGTAGATACAGACTAACACGGCTAACCCCTGATACTTGTAGCATCTTTGTTCATTTCTGCTCCGGTTTGTCGCTTTGTTGTTCCAGGTTCCAGAGACTGCTATCCTGCAGAGTGTCAGTAACTGCTGTTTGCCACCTAGCCTGAGCAAGGTCTCATGTTCCCTGTTCACCTTTTCAGTAGCATTCACAGGCTGGTGGGAAACCTTCTGCCCAGCGACAATCCACTTTTGCTTTATGACCAACAGTCACATGTATGCAGTCGGAATGTGGATAGAAAAAAGTTTATTTGGAGCTGAAAAGGTACAATGGATTTTAATTTTTCAAAAGTCATTTTATTGGACTCCACATTCCACTCAACCTCCAGGCACTCAGCCTTATGTTGAAGAAAAAACAGAAACAACAACAACAACAACAACTGTCTGAGGAACTGAAAAGCATGAATTAGGGAGCTATTGAGAAATGTCTCAGTCTTTGGGGTGGAATGGTTCTGCCTTTGATTCATTTTCCAAGCCCTGGAGGCTGGTTACAAAAGTGTCAGGATCAAAATACAATACAATACAATAAAAAGCCTAGAAATAAACCACCTGAGATTGAGTTTTACTTTGTTGCACTGAGCATCTGAGCTGCAAATAGGGAGGGGTTCATTAAATATAAAGGTGAGTGATACTGGACAGCATTCTTTATTTGCATGTGCTAGAGATTCTGAAATATCCACTGTCCACCCCTCCTGCCCCACCCCACCCCACTCCACCCCCCAAGCTGTCCTGCACTGCACTCTGAAAAGCTTAAGACTCTGCGGGTAATTTGACATGGGTTTTAAAATTCTCATCTAGTCAAAGTGCATGAACTTGTGTCATAACTGATTGACACCATGTATCATTACCAGAACCACAGAAATTCTCTCCTGCCTAGGTATGGATATAAAATCTTCCCCAGCCTATTATAACATTAAATTCTATTGTTCTTATCCGTCCCTCAAACTAAATCAGACTGCACTGCAGCTCGACAAAATTCCTTTACTCTTGTGCTATTAAATGCAGCAATTCAGTTCCCTCGCCTCCTTTTTTATCTATATCCTGCTCCACTCTCTAGCTTTTAACATTTTGAAATTGGTCCCTTGTCTGGGCTGTTCCACTGTGAATTCTTTTAACTGCTTCAAATAAAATATTACTTTAAATATTCTCTTTTTATCCATCACGCGTGTTTTCTGTAAGCTTTCCCATAGCGAGAATACGCTCAGTCTGAGTTACCTTCATTGATTGCAACTCTTAGAAAACTTCCAACTCTCATTGATCATCTTGTTTTCCACGTGCTGTCTGACTCCAGCTCGCACTGCCCATTGATCTTTCTTTTAGACCAGCATCTCCTTTGGCCGACTTCCTCCTGATTTTTCTGCATACATCTATGCTTTAGTTATCAGTTTTCACCATCTTTTTCAGCTCCCCAGTGTATACGGGATCAGACATCAGCCAAGATATAGAAATGGTGGGAGCCATTGGACACGTTTGACAATCTGGCCACTTTGTTTTAGTCTGTCAATGGGATCTGCCGAATGATGAACTTTTCTGAAAATCTGGGGCTACGAAAGTACTCTGCAACACAGCATAATTTACAACAAATGCTGTTCTATTAAATGTGCCTCTAATGGTCCCACAAATAGCCAATGTCCTGTCACTGTCATCTAAATCTTAATTTTTTTCCCCCCTTTTCTTCACAAAGGCCCTGACACACGGTGGTATTTAAGCACATGTCTAACCTTGGGTATTATCCAGCATCCATTTGAAGTCTATAGGAAGATTCCTATCAACTTCAATGGACTCTGGATAAGGCCCTGTAGTGCCCCTGTCGGGATGGAGCAAAGACACTCCGCCCGGGACATGGTGGAGAGACTCGAGTGACCCCTGTGAAGCTAACGGGGGGGGGCCCTGCGGGGATCCTGGGCACTTGAAAAGGGAGTGCCCCTACAGGACTCACTAGGCCCGGGCCAGCCCTGAAGCAAGGGCTAAGCCCAAAACAAGCTGTGGGAGGGACATGGCCAAGGGGAAACACAAGAGGTGCTTCCGCTGCCACGAAGAGGGTCATTTAAAGAGGCACTGACCCCTTACGTGGGGAGAGGGGGTGCCCAAAAAACAGGCTCAGTCTGCGGCCCGCCGACCAGAACAGGCGGTGCAGACCGAGGCCCCCAGAGTGGAGGGGGCTGGGGCAGAGAGGCCCCACCTAAATCAGGGAACCCACAGGAGAGCCAGGAGGGTCAATGTGGGAACCCAAACTGAAGGGGGAACCCACGTAGGACCAGAGCGGTCTATTATGGGAACCCAGACCCTAGAGGTGGGAAGTGGCTCCAGGAGATGGAGAGCCTGCGAGAAGAGACATCCTGCAGGCCCAGCTAAGAGGGAAGCTGGGGAGATAGGGACCTCCCCACCCAGTGTGGGCTTAAGAGGGATGGTGTTGAGTGGGGCAGCTGCCCCACTCCTGAGGAACAGGGGTTAAAAGCACCCCTGGAGAGGGCTGTGGCTGTGAAGAAAGCCTCAGCTGATTGGAGAACCAGCCACAGATGCAGCCATGCCCCAACCAGGGCCCAGCTGGCCCTTATAAGGGGGCAGTGGGCCAGGAATAGACAGCCTCTCTCTAGATGGTGAGAGGGATGGGCCTGGCTGCTGGGAGCTGAGCAGGGTACCTAGACTGGAACAGGGCTGGGGGAAGGCCAGAGGAGCTGGGGAGTTCCAGCCTAGAAAACCCCCAGGCTGCAGGCCTTGGTAAAGGCCGAAGAAGGTACTGGGGTTGCAGAGGGCAGTCCAAGGACAGGCAGAGGCAGCAGGTCAAAAAAAACCCTTGCCTGTGATAAATGGCTTGTACACTGCTGTCCACCCCAGTGAGCAGGGACTAGATGGTGACTGGCAGTAGCCTGATACTGAGGTGAGGTGGGGATAGTGGGTGGGGAGACCCAGAAACTGTGGGGGTACTGTTAGGGGGCAGCCCCCAAGAGAAAGGGGCATTGGGGTCCAGGAGGGACTCGGGCCCAGCGGCAAGCGGGACACCGGCCAGCAGAGGGCACTCCGGAGGCTGGAAACGCTAATTCCCTGGACGACCAGCAGGAGGCGCCGCAGTGGTGAGTCCTGCCCCATGACAGGCCCTTTAAACAAGGAGTAACCCCCTTGACTTCAAAGAGACTACTCGTGTGCCTAAAGTCAGGCACATGTTTGAGAAACTCTCCGAACTGGGGCCAAAGAGAGTAGAAACTATGAAGGTTTGAAACCCCAAGGAATTTCTAGTTCTTTTCCCCCTCATTCTCATAACCTTACATTGGGCCAAATTCTACCTTCATTTACCTCCATGTGGTATTTTTGCAGATCGATGGGATTAGATGGTGGGAAGGCTCTAGAAGACATCTACTGCTGTCACACTGCACTAGAATGCCTTGTGGATGCTTACTGCAGGGCCAGTTGTATTTGCATGGAGCAGCACGAGTCTGCCTTCTCTGTACAGAGGACAATATGGAGGCTCTTCAACTCCGCCAACATAATGGTTGACACAGAATTGTCACCATTATGATCCATGCAGTTAAAGGCTGAATATTTTGCTGCCCAGTTAAATAATCTTTTCTCTGAGTTTATTTATTTACTCTGGTAACACATTTTCTAGAGTCCCCATGGAGAAGAGAGTAAGTGCCATTAAACAGCCATTAAACAATCATTAGCAAGAATGCCCATTAGGAAAATAACCCAGTTACATCAGCAGACAAGACAAACCAAAGCACTCTTTACTGCTAGCTTATAACTGATTTTGCACATTCATTCAAACTCTGAAACAACTGGCCTACAACATTGAGACAATGTAAAGAAGAGTTTGTTAGAGCCAAATAAAATTCACTTGAGCCCTCCAAGAGAAACCATCTAAAGCAAACATGCACTTTCTGCCTTTGTATTTGTTGGTTTGGTTGCAAGCCACTCATCTATTGTAGCTATTGCTAGTGATTGTTCAATCAGAGGCATTGTCCTGCAGTGGGTAGGGGCAATGTACAGGGAACCACGAAACCAGGGTTCTGTTCCTGCCTTTGGCACTGATCTGCTATGTTACCTTGGGCAAGTCCCTTCATGTCTCGGTTTCGCCTTCAACCCTTTACCCCAGCTGGCCTATTTAGAGTGTAAGCTCTTAGGTCTGGTCTACACTACGAGGTTAGGTCGAATTTAGCCGTGTTAGGTCGATGCACTACACAACCAACCCCGTTCCACCGACCTAAAGGGCTCTTAAAATCGACGGCTGTACTCCTCCCTGACAAGGGGAGTAGCACTAAAATCTAACTTCCTGGGTCGAATTTGGGGGAGGGCAGACGCAGTGCTGTGCAATTTGATGGTATTGGCCTCCAGGAGCTATCCCAGAGTGCTCCAATGTGACCGCTCTGGACAGCACTTTCAACTCCGATGCACTAGCCAAGTACACAGGAAAAGCCCAGAGAACTTTTGAATTTCATTTCCAGTTTGGTCAGCGTGGCAAGCTCAGCAGAACAGGTGACCATGCAGTCCCAGAATCGCAAACGAGCTCCAGCATGGAGTGGGAGACACTGGATTTGATTGCTGTATGGGGAGAAGAATCTGGGCAGGCAGAACTCTGATCAAAAAGAAGAAATGCTGATATATATGCCCAAATCGCACAGGGCATGGTGGACAGAGGCTACACCAGGGACACACAGCAGTGCTGCGTAAAAATTAAGGAGCTCAGGCAAGCCTACCAAAAGGAGGCAAACGGTTGCTCCGGGTCAGAGCCCCAGACATACCACTTCTATGATCAGCTGCATGGCATTCTAGGGGGGACCCTACCACTACCCCACCACTGTCCGTGGACACCTGCTAGGGGGGAGCCTCATGCAACATGGATCAGGATTTTGTGGATGAGGAAGAGGAGGAGTAGAATGCGCAGCAGACAAGCAGAGAATCAGTTCTCCCCAGCAGCCAAGGTAGTGGCTTTTCATCACCCTGGAGCAAATACCCTCCCAAGGCATATTGTTCCCAGACCCTGAAGGCAGAGAAGGTACCTCTGGTGAGTGCACATTTGTAACTACACTACAGGGGTTAAAAGTAATTGTGTTTAATGTTTGATTTGCCCTGAACAATTGGGATGCATCTGCGTCCAGTACAGCTACTGGAAAGGTCTGTTAACATGTCTGGGGATGGAGTGGGAATCCTCCAGAGACATCTCCATGAAGCTCTCCCAGAGGTACTCTGAAAGTCTTTGCAGAAGGTTTCTGGGGAGGCCTGCCTTATCTCATCCTCCACGGTAGGATACGTTACCACGCCAAGCCAGCAGCAAGTAGTCTGGAATCTTTGCAGCACAAAGCATGGCAGCGAATGGTCCTGGGTTTTGGTCGCACTCATGCAACATTTGGTCTTTATCTTTCTGTGTCAGCCTCAGGCGAGTGATATCATTCATGGTCACCTGGTTGAAATAGGGGAATTTTTGTAAGGGAACAGTAATCCCCTCTGTTTGGTGATGCACATTAGACCCTGGTCATGCTGGGCTGTTTGTGCTTGGCTAAAAAGGATCATCCCGAAGAACAGCCACGTGGGGGGTGGAGGGGCGTGTTGCACATCCATCCCGAAACCCGCAGCCCCTGCTTTTAAATGGCAACTGCAGGCCCTTCTTTTAAACAGCAAAACCAAGTGGCATTGGTTGCTATGGGAAAGGAGGGCGCTGCAGTTTGAAACTATTCCCACATGTCATGAACGTGGAAGAAGCCAACTCCGCGTACCCTTTGGCTTACCATGGCTGCCTGGAAACCAAATTTTGTTGCCCAGCCATATGTGATGTGTCACCATACCGGCAGGTGCTCAATATAAAATGCAAAATGTGACTTAGTACCTAAAGCACATGTGCTGTCTGCTGAGAGTTGCTTGATTCACAGTGAAAGAGTCTCCCTTTTGTTCTCAGAAATGTATCATCTTAAATTTTACTCTCCCTTTTCCCCCCCTGCAGCTCCAAATATTTCTATGCTCCCCCTATCATCTCCGTCCCTGAGGTTATCGCAGATTAGAAGGGGGAAAAAAACACACTCGCGATGACGTGTTTTCCGAGCTTATGCAGTTCTCCCGCACTGATAGGGCACAGCTCAATGCATGGAGGCATTCAGTGGCAGAGGCCAGGAAAGCATACAGTGAGCGTGATCGGAACACGCAGGAGGAGATGTTGAGGCTAATGGGGGAGCAAATGGACATGATGGGGCATCTGGTGGAGCTGCAGGAAAGGCAACTAGAGTACAGACCGCCACTGTATCCATTGTGTAACTGCCTGCCCTCCTCGCCAAGCTCCATATCCTCCTCACCCAGACGCCCAAGAACGCGGGGGGAGCTCCAGGCACCCAGCCACTCAACTCCAGAGGATGGCCCAAGCAACAGAAGGCTGTCATTCAAACAGCTTTGATTTGTAGTGTGGCCATAATAAGCAATGTGGTCTTGTCATTCCCTCCTATCCCACCCGACCTGGGCAACCTTTTAGTAGTCAGCATTGTCAGTGATCTCAATTTTTTTTTTAAATAAATAAAGAATGAATGAATGGATTCAAAACAATCGGGACTTTATTTCCTTTGCCATCTGTGGTCGAAGGGGGGGGAGGGGGATTGGCTTACAGGGAAGTACATTCACCGAAGGGGGCGGCTTTGCATCAAGGAGAAACACATACAACTGTCACACCGTAGCCTGGTCAGTCATGAAACTGTTTTTCAAAGCCTCTCTGATGTGCAGCGCGCCTAGCTGTGCTCTTCTAACTGTCCTGGTGTCTGGCTGCTCAAAATCAGCTGCCAGACGATTTGCCTCAAACTCCCACCTAAATGTCTCCCCCATACTCTCACAGATATTATGGAGCGCACAGCAAGCAGCAATAACAATGGGAATGTTGGTTGTGCTGAGCTCTAACCTACTCAGCAAACAGCGCCAGCGCCCTTTTAAACGTCCAAAGGCACATTCTACCACCATTCTGCACTTGCTCAGCCTATAGTTGAACTGCTCCTTACTGCTGTCCAGGCTGCCTGTGTACGGCTTCATGAGCCATGGGAGCAAGGGATAGGCTGGGTCCCCAAGGATAACGACAGGCATTTCAACATCCCTAATGTTAATTTTCTGGTCTGGGAAGAAAGTCCCTTCTTGCAGCTTTTCGAACAGCCCAGAGTTCCGAAAGATGCAAATGTCATGCACCTTTCCCAGCCATCCCACATTGATGTCGGTGAAACGGCCCTTGTGATCCACCAGTGCTTGCAGCACCATTGAGAAGTACTCCTTGTGGTTTACGTACTGGTTGGCAAGGTGGTCCAGTGCCAAGATGGGGATTTGCGTTCCGTCTTTCGCCCCACCAGAGTTAGGGAACCCCATTGCAGCAAAGCCATCCACTATGACCTGCACATTTCCCAGAGTCACTACCCTTGTTAGCAGAAGGTCAGTGATTGCATTGGCTACTTGGATCACAGCAGCCCCCACGATAGATTTGCCCACTCCAAATTGATTCCAGACTGACCGGTAGCTGTCTGACGTTGCAAGCTTCCACAGGGCTATCGCCACTCGCTTCTCAACTGTCAGAGCAGGTCTCACCTTGGTATTCCTGCGCTTCAGGGCACGGGAAAGCAACTCTCAAAGTTCCATGAAAGTGGCCTTACGCATGCGATAGTTTCACAGCCACTGGGAAACTGCAACACTACGCGGTCCCACCAGTCTGTGCTTGTTTGCCGGGCCCAGAATCAGCGTTCCACTGTATCAACCAGCCCCACTGCCGCCATGATATCCCAATTGCCACAGCCCATGCATTCAGGAACGTCTGTGTCCATGTCCTCACAATCGTCCTCGTGCTGGCGGCCCCTAACCAGGCTCTGCACGTACTGCAGGATAATGCACGAGGTGTTTACAATGCTCACAAAAGCAGTGCGCCGCTGAGCAGGCTCCAGGCTTAACCCAGGAAAAAATGCACAAAATGATTGTTTGCCATTGCTTACAGGGAGGGAGGGAGGGGAAACTGACGACGTGTACTCCAAACCACCCATGACAATCCTTCCTTGGAGGTTTTTAAGGCACGGCTTGACAAAGCCCTGGCTGGGATGATTTAGTTGGGAATTGGTCCTGCTTTGAGCAGGGGGTTGGACTAGATGACCTCCTGAGGTCCCTTCCAACCCTGATATTCTATGATTCTATGATTTTGCCCCATCAGGCATTGGGAGCTTAACCCAGAATTCCAATGGGCAGCGGGGACTGTGGGATAGTTACCCACAGTGCACCGCTCCGTGAGTCGATGCTAGCCACGGTATTGAGGACGCACTTCACCGACTTAATGTGCTTAGTGGGGACATACACAATCGACTGTATAAAATTGGTTGCTAAAGATCAACTTCTATAAAATCGACCTAATTTTGTAGTGTTGACATACCCTTAGACAGGGATTGTCTCTTCCTATGTGATTGTACAGCACCTAGCACAGTAGGGTTCCAGGGCTGGTTGGGGCCCCTTGCCTGTACTATTATTAATATAGTTTAGAATAATATTTTGGCCTACTATGAGGGAACAAAACACATAATTTGCCACTCTCAGAACCATTTCAAAATAGATGACTCCTATTTTGATATGGTTTGCCATGGCTCTATTCCTTTCTTATTGGATTGTCCTCACAGATAATTAGTTTAGTGCTTAAACAATCAACTTTTTATTAATGCCCAAAGAAACACAAAGAGAGCCTTATGAAAGCAAAGCAATCAATCCATTAATGTGAAAAACCACTAGAAGGAAACAGCTGCACTGTATTTTTAATAAGCAAGATGAAAAATGCAATCTAAACACATGTGTCGCAGCTGAGCCACCCAATGACACACGCTGGTGTTATTGTATTTGGTTTCTGTATTATGAAAACGAAAAGCAGGATAAAGTGATAATGCTTTTTTCCAGAGCCAGCTTCATGTTAGAGAGACAAATGTCAGTGATGAGAAACAAAGCACGATATCCAAATGTAACCACTTTTTGTCACCGCCATCCTTTCCTGTGTAAGCAACGGACCGGATTGATTGTTGCACTATGGTCCTATTATATATGCTACAATGGGCTGTAAGTCCAGCATATACAGCCACTAGGGCCTAGTCTTCACTTACCGGCTGGTCCGGCGGCACACCATCGATGTTCTGGGATCGATTTATCGCGTCTGGTTAAGACGCGATAAATCGATCCCGGATCGATCCCGGAAGTGCTCACAGTCGGCGCCGGTACTCCAGCTCGCCGAGAGGAGTACGCGGCGTCGACGGGGGGAGACTTCCTGCCGCGTCTGGACCGCGGTAAGTTCGGACTAAGGTACTTCGAATTCAGCTACGTTATTAACGTAGCTGAATTTGTGTACCTTAGTCCGAAGTCTGGACTAAGTGGGGACCAGGCCTAGGATATTCCCCCTGTAAAGCAGAGTGCTAGTGTGGCATAGATAGTCTCATGATTCTCTGCTTCATGCCCACGCAAAGGGGTGGCAGCGGAGGCACAGAAGCATGGCCAAAGTGCTTTTGCTTTGCCCAGCTGCGACCGACAGCTCTCCCGGTCACAGAACGGTTTCTGCATTGGTGACCTGAATTTTTCCCTAAACTTTTTGGTCCATGAAACATTGCAACTTTTCAGTTCCATTTGGGATCAAAATAGTCCAATTTCCTGCAAGACACAAATTCCATTTTTGATGAACTCTTCTACGTATGCACCAAGCTAAGGGCCGGATTTTCAGAAGTGCTCTGCACCCAGCAGCAACCATGGAGAACAAGGGGCTGCTACAGGGGTGTGGCACATCATCACAGCTTGTTGCACCAAAACTGTAGCCACGATCTGTTGTTACCTCTTACGCTGCATACTTCCTGGGGAGTATGGAAACTGATGGGGGGTGGGGGAGGGCACTGCAGCTATGAGTGTTTGCACATTCGCATTTGGGGTCATTCATCAGCTTCCACTTGGTCATCCTGTCACCAGTCTTTGCCACCCCAGCTCTCACTGGGTTTGAGGTCAGTGCCTGGATGGAGTTATTCTGAAGGAACCAGGCTCTCCAAGTTAATCATA
>NC_088795.1:1511124-1547722 GCF_011386835.1 Chrysemys picta bellii
GGTCTGTAGGAAAAGAAATATAAAGTCACCAGCCAGAGAGCTGAAATCTTATTGTTCCTTCTACTTTCCTTCTTCCTCTCCTCCCTCCCCCCAGGCCTTCCTGCGTGTCTTTGTCACAGAATGAATTGTAATGCAGGTAAGTAATCTGAATGAGGGAGAGACACTGTAAGTCAACTGTAAAAGGATTACAGATTTGTGTTTTTAATCTCCCTTTCAGAGTAAAGAAAGTGATGTTCCAAAATGTACTATGTTCAGCATGCACTAAAAACGACTGTAGGATCCGCCATTTTATTTAGCAAAGCAGAGCCAATAAAGACAACACAGACCACGAACAGCATCACCATGGAACTACATGTATTTTGGACTCAAAGGATCACATTTAGAAAGATGATCAGCACACCACAGTTTCCATTAAGAAAACTAGGAGCTAGAGAGCTGAGTGTATTTAAAAATCTGGTGAATTATTTAGGTGCAGAAATGGGATTGGCTGGATAGTGAGCACTTTGGAAGATACAGGGCAGAAGAAGCTGAGATCATGCTCAAGGCATTGGAATGTCAGTATATTTGCCTTTGGTTACCATACTTGATAGTATTGGGAATGTAGGCAGAGGACAGAATGTCCCCAGAGCAAAACTCGCCTGGATACGAGAGTCAGCTAAAATGATTTGGTTTCATTGTTATGGGAGATGGTACAGGGTGGTGGTGGTCTTCAGTCATCCTTCCTGCTGCTGGAAATCTTGCTTGATTACAACTACAATCTTTTTCCCAATTGAAGGTGTCTCTATAGTCTTTATCCTTTAAGTTGGCACTTTTCTCTATTCAATAGAACCGTTAGGTATTTTAGGTTCCTGGACATGTTTTCCTCCCAGGATCCAACACTAGTTCTACCACATCACTGTCAACTAACACCTTATATTGTCTGATGTGCAAGCTTGTTCCTGGAAGCATTACTAATGTATGCACTCTGCAATTTCAATATTCAAACACTGCAGACACTGGTTACACGGAAAACTATTGAAGTAGATAATCCTATTCATCTTTCCTTTCTTTCTATTTTCTAAGCAGACTGAATACAGTGAAGTATAAGTCTCACTTTCCTATAGCTCTCTTTGTTCAAAGAGCTGAGGACCCCAGCCCCTAGTCCTTGTATGAAAACCCTAGAAGTGGAAAAGCAGAGGGTTCTTAAACATATCCTTATAAAAATGCTAAGCATAACAAATAACTTTAAAGTCTGGATTTCAAAGTCCTAACAGTAGGTGATGAGCTTCTAAATAGAAACAAGTAGAATACTCTGGGAGGAAAGACCCTATGCCAATTATTTCAATAAGGCTAGGCCTAGCTCTCATATAGCATTGTTCATCAGTAGATCTCAAAGCACTTTCACAAGTGGGGCAGTATCTTTATCCCTATTCTACAGATGAGGGAAAACGACTTGCCCAAGGTCACCCAACAGCAGAACTAGGATAAGAATCTAGGTCTCCTGAATCCCAATTCCACAGCCTCGTAGACTTTACGGTCACAAGGGACCCTCATGACCATCTCGTTTGAGCTGCTGCACACTGCAGGCCACAGAACCTCACCCACCCACTCCTCTAGGTCACATTGCCTCTGTAAGAGAAGCAGTGGGATCTAGAGGTGGGCCAGAGTTCTGGGAGCCAGACTCTTTTGTTCTCTAGCTGGTTCAGCAACAGACTGGTTCTGTGCAAAGTTTTCAGAAGTGGCCACTGATTTGTGATGCCTGTGGTTTTTTTGGATCTCAACTTGAGAGACCTGAGACATCTCAAGCCAGGACCTCCAAAACGGAAGCACCCAAAGTCAGTGATGATGTACTGTTGAGTATTTGGTCCTCTGTCTCACTTCCTTAGTTTTCAGTTGATGGCTCCTTATTACCTATTGCTATTCAGCGCAGTACCTGTGCCATCAGTTCAGTTATGCTGAAACCAGAAGGCTTATCCTCACCTCTGCAATATGCACCCCGTAGCTATGAGCTGATGTTCTTTTCAGATTCATAGCTTCAGTCCTATTTGCAGAAATAAGAGAGATCCATATATTTAATCAAATGGATTCAAGCCATGTTCTCCATCAACCCAAACTACTGATTTATGTTTGAAAGACTCTCTAGTCTCATTTAAAACCTAAACGTTGAACATTTGACCGCCCTGTCTCAACCATTTAATATATTTCTTCTGGGCATCCAGCTAGCCATTAGAGTAGCATTTCCGTTTATTACTGCATTTGATACCCATATGTTTTGAAGGGAGCAAAGATAACATCTTCAATAGCTTCTGAATGCAACAGACTGCTGTTATACTTCAGTCAACTGCAGCTCGATGCAGTTTGAGCAAACGAAGAGCTTTCTGAGGAATTTTCAAACTCCATCATCTTGCCTTTATCTGTCTCCAGTTTCTTAAGCATATGCCTAACTTAAAGGCCATGAGTTATCCCACTGACTGTTTGGAGGCTCTGCTTTGCTGAATGAGAACCTATGGGGTGAAAGTGAAAGGGAGAGAATACAGCTGTGTGGTTGGTTCTGATTTTGGTTTTCTTTGGAAAAGCCATCAAAGATGATTCCTGGACAGCTTAAACAGGCAAACTTTCCAGGGACATCAATGAGAGTTTTGCCTGGTAGGAGTCTGTGGTTATGCCTGTTAATTAGGAACAGTAAATGGTATTAGAGCTGGTTGGGAAAGAGAAATAGTTATTGTTTAAAAACAAAATGTTACCACTACTCACCTTTGTGTATGGAGATTTGAGATATCACAGTATAGGTAACATCCTGGGCCCATTGAAGTCAATAGAAAAACTCCCATTGACTTTATGGGACCAGGATTTCATCCTGTTTCCCTATACTTAGGTCAGAAAAGACTTGTGCTACCCTAGACACTCCCACGTGGTGAAAAGGGGGACAGGTTTGCTTTGTAAAGGCAATGACTCTACCAGTTTAGGTTAGCACACAGCGAGGCAGATCTGCACATTTAGCTCCCTGCATTCTAACCTGGATTTTCCACTCCTGCTGGAGTTGGCTGTATACTGCTTCACTGAACTAGTGGCATACTGTCAATGAACTGGAGGCACTACACTATGATCTGCTACAGGCTTCCTGGATGTAAATATGGTTGTTGTTATTATGTGGGACCACAGGGATGGTAAAATAAAAGGGCAAATACACACAAGGATTAACTGGAGGTGTGGAGTAAAGCCAGGGGGTAAAACTGAAATCAGGGTGTGTCCACCTTCATTAGGAGTGGCCTCACTCTCACATGCAAAGTGTACTTGGGCAACAATCTTTACTGTGGGCAATTGTGTCTTCAGTCCCAATGTAAGTAATGAGAGGAGGTAGCCATTGTTAAAAAGGGCAAAAGCTCTCAGCCTTCAGCCAGGCAGCAGGAGATGAAGAGATGCTTGAGGGAAAAAAAACAAAACAAAAACCCCCACACATGCACTCAACCTGTGTGACTCATAATAACAATGAGCCACTTGGTAACTGTGCCTAAAACCTGTTTCCCCCTTGCAAATGACCAGACACTGCCATTCACTCAGCTTTGGAGTGGCACTGAGAAAAAGAGGAGAATGCAGCCAGCTAGGAAAAGATGGAGGAACTTGCCTCACTGAGGGGAAGCAGCATCACCAGAGCAGGCCACACAAATTAGGAAATTTTGGGATGAGAGAAAAGCCACTGAAGGCTGTTAGCTGAGCCTGGGGAGCAGGGCCGGCTCTAGGTTTTTTGCTGCCCCAAGCAAAAAAGATTTTTGGCTGCCCCCCGACCCCAGCCCTTGGCTCCCCCCTGCTGCCCCAACCCTGAGTTCTCTCCCCCCAACCCACACCCCCTGCTGCCCCAGCACTGGGCTCCCCCCTTTCCCTCCCACCATCTCCCCCCAACCTGCACCCTCCTGCCGTCCCAGGCCTGGGTCACTGGTAACTCGCTCCCAGGGCGGGTCATTCAGCAGGAATTTTGGATGTGCACAGAACACAGACAGGATTGGTTCCCGCATGGTTACAGAACTGCAGTAAAGTGGAACAATTTTCAGCTTGTGTGATTGGAGGATATCTGGATGCATATTATAAGAATGTCCTACATAAATGAGGAAAAGTTGAAGAGCCTTTATTATTCTTTTGTTCCACTCTTTCATTCTATGTGGAATTTGCCAATGCGATATCACTGTCTTCCTTTTAAACAAATAAAACTAAAAGGCAATGGCTGTTGAAAATAGCAATTCCAGTCCTAATAACCACTGGGAAGCATTTCTTGCTCAGTTTTATCCTATTTTTTCTACAGCAAGTTACAGTGGATCAGTATATTTGATTTGGGGGAAATGAAGTAACAGCTGCCCAAATTGAGCTTGAGCACTCCTGAATTTTGAGGGTGTTCAAATCTGGAAGGCAGGTGCTAGATTCCCTTTCTGAATATTAGCTACATCTGGAAAGGAAAAGTCAATTTCTGTTTCCATGGCTCAGAAGTGGAAATCCTCCTAAGTGCCTGGTACTGTATCTAAAGCTGCCCAGGTCCAGAGCCTCCCCTCCTTTACTTTTCATTTTAAATTCTAGTGGGATCCACGTATCTCCCTTGCTAGGCTTCAGATAGAGAGGTGCACTGTCCATTTAGTCCCCCCAATTCCTTCTTTGGGGGCTTCAAGGTGAGGTCACACCAGTATCCCTAATCCAGTCTGGGGAAGTCTTCTGAAGGGGATATCTGGGGCAAAGCCTTCTACTCCTTGGGCACCCTTGTTCCCTATTCACAGGGCCACCCCTTTCGACTCACAGCAAGCTGCAGCAAGCCTCCCCTCCCTTTCCTGTTGATAGCAGCCAAGGGAACGCTGGGAAATGTAGTTTTTTCCCTGCTCCAGGGCTGGCTCTATAGGCAGGGAGCTAACCCAGGAACTACAGCTCCCAGGGCCCCCTGTTGGTTCTCAGCTCCCAGGCTGGATTCTTGTGCCCCTTGCAAATCTGCCGCCCCAAGCAACTGCTTGCTTTGCTGGTGCTTAGAGCCGGCCCTGCTGGGGAGATTGTCATGAGTGCAAGGGGGTCTTTGCTCCCCTTCCTGGCCGCGACTGTACACTGGGCCAAGACCTCAACACCTCACTTCTAGAGCAGGATGGGAATTTTTCACCAATGGTTTTGTTTGCTTGCTTGTTTTTTAATCAGAAAATGCTGATTTGTCAAAAACAAAACTTAACAGGAATAGGTTGGTTTTGAATTTCCCATTTCGAAAGAAAAGAGAAAAAAAGGGTTTTTTTTTACAATTTAAATATGGAACATTTTGATATTTTAAAAATAAAGAAGGACCAGTTTGGGATTAAAAGAACTTTTGGTTTTAAGCTGATTTATAGTTTTAAAGAAAAGTTTTAATTTTTTTTTTTAAATGTCAAAATCACAACTTCTTGAAACGATCAGAATGAAATATTTATTTTATATTTGGCTTGTGAAACTTCCCAAGATTTTTGTCCCATTTCAGAATGGGAAATTTTTCTGAAATCTCAGGTTCTCACAGGATGAGAAAACCCTCTTCTGCCCAGCGCTACTCAGCAATTTGGTGGCTCTTCTGAAAAATCCAGCCACAAGTGTCACAGGGTGAGCTGTTGGTTACTGAGTGCTTTTGAGAATCTGGCTCTCATCTTTTCAAAATCCAGACCTAAGTGTGGGTGCTGAAAATCTTTCCCAATGTGAATATTTAATGGTATTATCCACGACCGTATTGCTCAAAAAACATTATCAATAATGGATCACTTTAATGAAAAGAGTCTTTGCTTTCCTGGTGTAGGGGTTTTGTAAGTGCACATGACTGAAATAGCAACTCCTCCAAGTAACATTAATCACCATCTCTCTAAAATCTCTGGTGTAATTTAATAGACAGCTGCTTTATGTGGCAGTAAAAGCTTCAGCATTAATTAGAAATTCAGTTCAGTAAATAAAGGTCAGAACTTTTAATGTATTACACGAGGCATAAGGAAAAGTTAATATCGGGGTCATAAACATTGTCTGTATTTCACAGACAGGAAGCACTTCCAGTTGGAGTCTGTGAAATGCAAATTTGGTTGTTTTATTCCTTGAGCCTCACAAATCTCTCACCATGTTGCCACTACAGAAAAGGGGTGAAAGAATTTGAGTGAATTGTTACCTCCAAAGGGTATGCGCTCATTGAGTTTGTGCTCAGTCGAAGAATCGACCGAGGTGCGGGCAAGATGTTTGGAGCAATTTGTGTCACCATAAGTATCTATTGTCGCAAACTATAATGTATATATCATGAATCAGAACACAAAGGGCTGTTCATTGTTACTTTAATTAGGATCAGTTTACCAAGTTGCAGCAACACAATCTCTAAATTTGCTGCTGCATTTTGCACTGTTGGTGCCCCCTAAATGGCAGAATCTGCTCATTCAAACATCATTTGGATGTGCTCATCAGATAGATATGACAATAACTATGAGGTGATGATATTGAAAATGTAGGTCCCACCCCTGCTAGGTGCTGAGTACCCTCAAGCTCATTGAAATCAGTAAGACTTGAGACCTCTTACCTCCTAACAGCATCATAGTATTGGAGTTTATGGCCACATGTTACTTCCAGTTATACCAGTGCAAACACAACAGCTGGCACTGCTATAATGTTATAAAATGGTGCAGAATTTGGGCCTTTGTATTAAATGGGGAAGAACAAACAAAGAAAAAAAATCTTCCTCCTAAGGTTATTTTTTCTGTATTTTAGATGGCTAAAGAATTGTAGGGAAAGTGCACCGTACGGATGTGACTGACTATGCTTCCTAGGTTGGAATAACAAACCTAGAAGAAAGGGTAGAGTAATCACTGATGTTGCTCCTAAGGCACATGCTAGTCTACCGAAGGTCTGGAGTTAGTTGAAACTCAAAGAGGATTAGCTGGGGAAGTCAAGGCACAGCTGTAGACGAAGGCAGCACTAGCTCTTCCGTCCTTTCTCCACCAGGGGCATCTCCTGGGGATTGTAGCAACAGAGCCTCATCTCTCATGAACCTTTCATCTGAGTCACTGCTAACACGGTAGCTAGATCTGGGGCTGAGATAGAATTTGAACCCCTACCAGCTTCAAGGTTAAATAAGATTGTTGCCTGCCTAAAAAGGCCTCGAGATGGCAAACAGGGGTCCGTCGCCCGGTGTGCTTGGCACCAATAAAGACACCGAGGGGAGAAAGCAAGCCAAGTTTATTTCAGAGCTCTGAAAAGGCAGTAGGAGACCAGCATGTCTCAAATCCAGTGCAACACATACAAATAACTTTTCCCTTTTATATTCCAAGCTGTTTCTGTGCAAGCCTTTGTCCTGTTACTCCCTCTTACCCCTCCCACCCCTCCCTTCTGTAGCAGTTACAATTAATTAAATTTTAATTAATTAATTAATGGAGATATCCCATCTCCTAGAACTGGAAGGGACCTTGAAAGGTCATCAAGTCCAGCCCCCTGCCTTCACTAGCAGGACCAAGTACTGATTTTGCCCCAGATCCCCAAGTGGCCCCCTCAAGGATTGAACTCACAACCCTGGGTTTAGCAAGCCAATGCTCAAACCATTGAGCTATCCCTCCTTCCCTCCCCCCTTAGAAAAGTTCCCATTCGTCTGCTTATCTTTTGGCCTTGCAAGGCCCGTTTACAGCAGCTGCCTGATAGAAAAGCTGACCCTTACATTTCTGCTTCAGCACGTAAGCCATTAGCACAGAAGTAGGTGAGAGTTCACAAGATGGAGTCACTGTGGTTCAGGTAGGCCCAGAGCAGAAGAGCTTCATCGGCACTTTTGGCCTTCCACTCTCCCGAGTTACCTGGTAGCTATGCCTAGTGACACCAACAATATGTTTGCTGGATTTTAGAATGGGGGCCAAAATAGGGCCGCAAATGGCAACTAAATTGCTACCTGAACAGTGGGGAAACACCCTGCTCCAAAACGGTAAAATGTAGTTTGCATGATGGGACTATTGATTGTCCACTCATAGACTGCCATTTCAATTTACACCTTTGGTTCATGCCTAAGGAAAGGGATAAGTGACAGCCCACCGTGCCCAGCATCATAAGGCTGAGGTAATTATTCCCAGTATTGCATGAGGCTCACGGATGGTTCCCGGAACTTCTTGAATAGGATCATGTCATAATACATGCATTCAGGGCTTGCAGTTGAAAATATGCATTGTCAGCGTCTAACACAGATAAAAACCTCAAAGTCCAAATGCTTCTCCAAACCATCTCCAACGAATCTCAAATGCAAAGCCAGCGTAGAAATGCTGAGAGTCTGAAAAGCATTATTGCAAGCACAGGGCGCAGTCTTGCAATGACCCCCCCCACACTCCCCAAATAGAGTTTATTGCAGGATTGAGGCCACAGGTTACAAACTGCTTGTATTGTACAGCAACTTGTTCATACACTGCACTTCTCTCAATCTCTGTAGACACCGATAAACAATAATGCCAGTAGTGTTGGAGACGGTTCATGTTTTAAACTAATGGCTAAAGGATGTGTGCTATCTGGCTCTCCCTTTAGAAGTTCATTGGGGATGTGTGCCTCCTTAAATCGAAGATGAAATTCAGGAGAAAAAACAATTTAAATGTACCTTTTCTTGAGGGAAAGATACTTGCCACCCAACTGTGCAAATGAGATGTAGCACAAAGGAACCCACGTTCTTCCTACTAATCAATGCTGGGTTTTTGCATTGAAATCTGAACCATGCTTCTTCAGCGCTTCCTTCTGATAATTCAGCAGATGCAACCTAGAATCATGCAGAATTACTCTACCTTAAAATCACTCACAATAACCACTGGCTTCTTGTGGATGGCCCAACTTCATTCTGCCTATTGCATTGGCCCCGTTTTAATTAAATGACCATACTGAGCAATACCTTATGTGCAGGGCCGGCTCTGGCTTTTTTGCCGCCCCAGGCAAAAAAGCCACCGGCCGTCCCCCCCCCTACCCCCCGCAGAGCGGGGCCGGAGCCCCGGGGGGAGGGCAGCAAGCCCCGGCCGGGGCTCCTCTCTCCCCGGCGGCCAGAGTGCCGGGGGGAGGGCGGCGAGCCCACCGCGGCTCCGCTGTCCCCGGCGGCTGGAGCCGGAGCACCGCGCCGCCCCCCTCCAGGTGCCACCCCAAGCACAAGCTTGGTGGGCTGGTGCCTGGAGCCGGCCCTGCTTATGTGCTCTATCCTTGCCAGTAGTTCCATTGAGTTACTGGACTACTTTCACCAGTAAGGTGGGCAGAACTTGACTCACTGTAGAAAGCTGATAATACTAGGGATTGGTAGATCAATTCAGTGCTTCTGGTATGAACAACCATGAATCCTTCTATGGGACTCTCTATCTTGAACTCAACACAAGGGAAATCACTGTAGTACGGGGGCTATTCTTCCAACACTTTCCTGTGTTTCCTAGATAAGAAGGACATTTTTTTCCCCATACTAATGTCTCAACACCCACCAGCTCTCACTTAGGCTCCTAAATAAGGGATCAGAGTTTTGACAGTTCCCATTTAGACAGAATGGAAGCTGCTGACTGGACACTGAGCCCTTTTGAAAACCATATTTGACAGGCTGTGGTTAGGAACTATAATGTGAGTCCTTTGGAAGCCAGCACCCTGATCACTTAGAATACCCAGGGCATTGGGTGTAGTGAAAGCAGGTTTGACTTAGGTCATTTGGGTTTGGAAGGGTAGAATGTGTCACCTGTAGGGAGCTTGATAAGCTAATGAGGTAATTAGCTCTCCAGCTAGCCAGCTCCAGACGAAGGCAAGCAGTAGAAAAGACTGAACCAGACAGCAGGAAGTGTGCTTCACATAACTTGCGGTGTGTACCTGGAGCATTAACATCAATACAGATGCTTGATGGAGGGATACTGCTGGACTGTGTGTTTTGCTTCATTCACAAAGAGGGCTTACCCGCTGGGGTTTCCAGCAGCTGAAGGGAAAAGCTGTTCACACCATATAGTGTTCACACCATACCATTTAATAGGTGCTGAGAACACTTCTGAAAATCTGGCCCCACCTATGGGATCTGAGCTCTTTTGAAAATCTGAGCCGCGCAGCAAAATAATGATTCATGTCCCCTGGTGCAAGCCAATCAATAGGGCTGAGATGGCATGAAGGAGGGCAGGATCTGACCCAGAGTATTTGTTTTGCAGTATTTACAATGCTAAAATCTTAGTGGTGAAACAGAGGGCACACTCCAAACTAGGTAAAAGGCTTTGGCCTTCAGCAGTAGGCTGAGCTACAATGGAGGACGCTTGGCTGGGTATACTTCTTAAATGGCATTACACTGTCATTGTCCTAGGAGAGAAACTGAAAAGCAGGGGCTGGATGTTTCACACCTGCTTGGGAGAATCCCCATAAAAAGCAGCTAAAAACCTCTCAGAATGGATTGGGACATCCAGAAAGAGGTGAAGGCTAGAGGTCTGAGCAGGCAGGCAGGGTTGAAGGTGCAGCCACACTGAAACTCTGCCAGGGATAGCCTCAGGAATGGAGCTGGGTGGGGAATGGGTTTTCCTGTCTCGTGAAAAATGTCCCATTTTGCATCAGGGCAGAACCAAGACCTTTCAAAGATTTTAAACAAAAATCAGAGAGTCCCCAGCTACCCTCTGACACACTAGTTCCCAAGAGCCTGGTGGTTAGCGCACTCACCTTTGAAGCTGGAGCTGCAGATTCAAGTCTTTGTTCTTCCTGATTCAAACCATGGACTTGAACCTGGGATTCCCACACCCCACGGGGAGTGTTCTAACTACTGGGCTAGAGTATCTGTCTTTGGGCCAATAAATACTTCATTATTTGTGCAAAGCAGAGAGAAACTGGTGCCACAGTCCTGTGGGTAGAGCACTCACCTGGATCTGGGAGACTAAGATTCAATTCCCTGCTCTGCCCGGCTGACGGTTATTGGCAGTTCTGGGGTGTCTCACTTTCTTGTGGGGTTTGATCAGAAACTCCCTCCTGCACCTGAGAAACGTTTCCCAAGAGAAGCTTTGTTGAATGTTCCCACAAAACGTTTTGGTTTTGACAAATTGGCGTTCTCTGACAAAACTGTTTTATCAAAACTTTCCTCCCCAGCTCTCCCTCAGAATAGATAGAATAGTTAGATGTCCTTTTCTCTACCCATTCCAAGATTGTATACTCTTCCCTCCCTTTTTTCAGCAATGGGCATCCTGGCTTAGGTTCCCGGGCAAACTGCTCTCTCGCTCATCCACCCGCGTTCCGTTTCACTTTTCCTGGGATGTTGTAATTTACTGCATTGCAATAACTATCTAGAACAAATAAAGTTCTAAGAACTAAGGGTATGAATTAAAGGCCACAATCTGCTCAGATATATGTTGTGTGCAACCCATTAAACCTCAGTTTAGCCCTAATTCTTCCCAGGGCTGGGAAAAGTACCAATAGGTTCGAGTATCTTGCAGCTCTTTTATGCCACTTTTGCATCATGAAGGGGTCAACACTTGATCTTCCCTGGGTTCTTCAGGCACAGCAGAGCCAGCCCCATGACCCTCTCTTGGCTCGCTTCACAACCCCTGACTTAAGTGCTGGCCTAGAGATTAGTGGGGGGCATGGCCAGAGTTCAGTGGACTTCAGCTCTTCTGGATGATCAAACGTTCTTTGTTCCAAGCATAAAATAGCATAGCTGCGGGGCCTGCTCTAGTTTGTGGTCCGGCATTCGGAAGCAATTTGCCCCTTAGGTGCAAAGGTGACATAGGCACTTCTGCTCTTAGCCCCCCGGGCCTTCAGGAGAGCACTGCTCAGGATTGATGCTTCTGCGGTTTTACTCACTGCGTTCCTTGAATATTTCTCTTCTCCCTATTTAGGGACCCAACCCTTAAAGAGACAGTAGCATTGAGCAGACTCTCTTATTGCCAGTAAACAGACACTTAAGAAGCTCAGAATCAACATTCATAATAACTGTAAAACCATAATCCTACTGAATCCCCTTTCAACTAATTTAGAGTGTGAAGAAATCCCCTGTATATATCTAGGGCTCAATCCTAAACCTTTTCTAATCTGAGGCAGTTGTATAATTTGTGACAAACACAGAACATTTTGTGACGAGAGATAAAATCACCAGTAGGGGCTAGATAAAAACCATGAAACTCACTTTGAGTGTGATGCCAGTTAGATTGGAGACATTGAATTCTCCAGAGGCACGAGGGAGAGTGTTGTTACATTCACCCTACAGATTTATTTTCAGAGATGGAAACAAGAAGATTTTAATCCCCTAAACTTGTATTTTATTTTATTTTTAGTGGAAAAGACTTTTTGCCTCCAAATCTGCCTTTGCCTTCTGGTGCCTAAAGTTGGTTAGAAAAAAAAACAGTATTTCAATTGGTTGTTTGTTCTGAGTCAGCGAGAGCCAACATTTTGAAATTTTTCAGAAAATGAAATTAAAAAAAAATCATTTCAGGTATGTTACAAAGCAGAACCTTTCCAAATGATTTTAAATTGAGTCCAATTTTTTTGCTTGCCCGCCTGCTCTTGAAGAATGGCCTTTTCAACCATGATTTTTTTCATAGCAAAAGAGCATCTAATGTGAATAGAGCATTTGGGCCTAGCAAATTATACAGATCTTTGGAAGCTGTCCCCTCAGGACTTCTTACCTGACTTCTTAGTAGCAGGAACAAACACGTGGGTCTTGGGAACTGAAGTGGGGCAGTCACCGTGCTCCAGAGAGAAAGGGGTTAAAACCCGCTCTGGGAAAGGACTGTCCTCAGGAGCCAATCAGGGGAAGGCATGTAGCAGCCAATCCGGGCTCAGTATGCCTGGTATAAAGAGGGCTGTGAGCTAGGAGGCAGGCAATCTCATTCCAGCCTTGGGATGGGAAGGACCTGGTTGCCTGGGAGCACAAGGTACCTTCAACAGAGCAGTGCTGGGGAAGGGGCAGGCTAAGCTCAGGCCTGGCGACCTCCCAGGTGGCCTGACAGGAAGGCCTAAGGAGGTACTGGGGCTGCAGGCAAAGGCACAAGGTCCAACCCCCTAGCCAATGATGAGTGGCCATTCTAGACTGCATTTGCCCCTGAGTAAAGGGGCTAGATGAAGACTGGCAGTGGGTCACTGAGGCGAGGTGGGCTCAGGGGACTGGGGTTCCTTGGGTGAGGGGCAGCACCCCAAGGTAAGGGGCAGCGTGGTCCAGGAGGGATATGGGGCCTACATATGGTGGAGATAAAGGGACTGCAGAAGGACAGATAACAGAGGGTGAGACACCTCCCTATAGAGGGCACTCCAGGGCTGAGAGAGCTAATTCCCGGGATGACCAGCAGGAGGCGCCGTGGTGGTGAGTCAGCGCTCTGCTACAGAAGCATAATATCTTAGACTTTCAAAGCCATATTGTGAGGCTACCAAATTGATTCCCTATGCCAGTGGTCAGGCCTTCGTTTCTTGCTTTGGTGTGTTTATGTGAGCTTTTTAGTTGTCTTTTGCTTTTCTTTTTTGAACTTTAGGCTTCCGATCTTGCTCTTGTTGGTGCTCCCCCCCCCCTTTTTTTAAGAGAGAGAGGGAATATAAAATGATTATGAAATGCATAAAAAGGTCTACTGGAAACCCGACTGCCTTTTTAATCAAGCTCATCAACAGAAGAAATCTGAATTTGATTAGCTTTATTTACATCAGAGGGGATTCTTTGAAGACAGAATGTTCCTGGTCCATCACCCCGGGGGACTATTCACACTTGGGGATTCAGCTCCGTCTGCTAGAAGAACACCAAAATGCTGAAAAAATTATTGGTGAGCTGCCTCTTAACTGCTGTCCTGTCACATCTTTTATTAGACTCAGAGGTGAAAGTAAGCCAGTATGGTCCGGTGCGGCGTATCGGCAAGAGCCAGTACGCCGTGCCGGACCGGCTTCCCTAGGCTGACGATTTAAAGGGCCGGAGCTCCCTGAAGCAGCCGGAGCTCTGGGCCCTTTAAATCGCTGCCCGAGCCCTGCTGCCGGAACCCTGGGGTAGGGCTCCGGTGATGATTTAAAGGGCCAGGGGCTCTGCTGTGGTAGCAGTGGCCAGAGCCCCGGGCCCTTTAAATCGCTCCTGATCCCCAGGGCTCCCAGACGCCTCTGCAGCTGGTAGCTCCAGGGGTAATTTAAAGGCCCCGGGGCTCCCAGCCACAGCTGGAGCCCCTCGGCCTTTAAATCTTGATTTAAAGGGCCCGGGTATTTAAAGGTCCTGCCTTTTCCGGTTGAGGCCCCGCCTCCTGCTCAGGACTCCGGCGTACTGGTAAGTCCTTTAAGTTACTTTCACCCCTGATTAGACTCCACCTTCTCCCTTGGAAATGTGGAAGCGGAGTGATACAAACCCTTTGAGGAACTTCACAACTTTCTCGCCGTCTTTTTAAGTGGGAGAGAAAAGCTAGCCCCAAAATATCATAAATCCAGAAGATCGTCAGCTTCATTTGCAAGGCCAAGCAAAGCAAATCAGGAACGTTAACTGAGATTTGGCTTTCCTGCTTAGCAGAAGCTCAGGTAAATAGTGCTGTGGCTCCCCTGTTCAGTTCGCAGAGTTATTGCTTTGCTTGCTGTACCGCACCATCTGTGCGTTATTAATGGAGTTTTAAGCAATTCTGCGCATGTGAGTGGCCTGCAGGCATTATTACTGCTACCACAGGAAAACCGCGGGGTAAAGAGTGCGGATGTGTGTTGGGGGCAAGGGGAATAGTTGTGACTGTCTCTGCCATTTCATTTGAACACTGTGCAGCTTGGCAAATTGAGGACAGGGCCTTTTAAATGTACGCTCAATGTATAGTTGTGTTGTAACTAATGGTGTGTGACGTGCACTTTCTAGCTGGCCAGATATTGTTACATAGTCCAGATGTTCCACAGTGCCTCTGGGAGAACACTAGGGTAAAATATAATATATACATACGGAAAGGTGCTGAAGGCAATGGGTGCCAAGCACTCCCTTTCTGGCCCAATAGAAGGAGAAATCAAACACCTTTATGTTGTGGTAAAAAAAAAAAAAAAAAAAAAAAACAGTTGTAGTCAATGGGGGTGACTGCCCAAGGCAGTAGGCTAGACTAAAAGCCCAGGTAGATTAGTAGGAGTGTTCCTTGTTGCAGATGCAGGGGCTAGGGTATCTGCATCAAGCTGTGTGTGGCTCAGAAAGCCAGGGGAAGGAGTTCAGAGAGGAAGCAGAGACACAGGTAGTCTTGGGCACAGAACTTGCTGGAGTGGCAGATTTGGGAATTTCTGAGCAAGGAAACTACCTACTGTTGTTCCCACTGCATTCAGGGAACTACTTTGTGTACATTTTTTTGGTAAATAAACAAGATTACACTATGAAAATCCTTGACTCATAACACTGATTTCTCCATCTTTACAGAAACAACCTGGCAATATTGGCTAACTGCTCAGGCCAAAGGGGCAGCGAAATCAGCACCTACATTACTAATGTAATTTGAATTCACCGGTTGTCCACACCACATATATCATGAGTCTGTTGACGGTTAGGCTGGTTTGCAAAAATAGACTCAAGAATTCTGACAAATGTAAATGGTGAGGTTTTCAAAAGTGGACCGAGTTAGCTCTGCTCCCATAGAAGTCAAAGGGAGTTTTACCAGGGTACACTTGAGCCACTACTTGGTGCTTTTGAAAATACCACCAATAAGTTCTAACACTCAAAATGTTTTTCAAAGATAAATATGAAATGGCAGAAATAAAATAAAGATGGTTCTACAATAGGGCTTACAGCTTTTAAGTGAGTGAAGTTACCATAGGATGTTATAACTGTTTTATCACAATGTGGCAAACTTCTTCTAATTATGTACTACTTTGAGGAGGTGATTTTGGAATCACTATAGAAGTATGGATTCATGACTTATCAGTGTGCCAACTTAAATTTTATTACAGTTAAATTTATTGGACTCTCAGGGCATCTCTACACTTACCGGGGATCGACACTGCAACAATCGATGATGTGGGTCAATTTAGTGGGTCTAGCGCTCCTACTTTAACAGAATGAGAAGCGTAGGTAAGTCGGTAAGAGAGTGTCTCCCATCGACCCAGCATGGTGTAGACACTGAAGTAAATTGACCTAAAAGTTATTCACATAGCTGGAGTTGGGTAACTTAGGTCGACTTGATCCTGTAGTGTAGACAAGATGTTGGTAGCCATTCAGCTAGAAATAATTCCTATAGAAAATTAAAGCAATTTAAAAGTGAGATCTCAATTCAATTCAAAATTTTGTCACACTTTATATTTAGGTTCCATTTTAATCAATTTATGAAGAGTTATCTGGTGATTAATAGATGTTTTAATAGTGGCGACTTGTTAAAGATTATTATATAAACCAACAGGTCAATAGGTTGCTTAAACCATGGTTTATATCCATCCGTGACACATGTTTTTCATGTCTTGAATATCTGTTCTCCATTTATTAACCATTTATAAACCATCTATAAAGTAAGCCTTAACATAAATTGGGACCCAGATGTCCCTTATTTTGTTTTTTCTCACATGGGAGCTAAATGTTCTGAAAATCTGCCCCTTATTGACTTAAAACATATTGATAGGCATCTAAGATTCAACTTGTGAATGAAACACAATTACGCTTTATTCGTGTAAGTCATTCACAGGTTTTGTAACCCTCCGGGTATGTATACACCGCACACTAAGCCTGGACTTCGACTCACATTTGAGACCAAGCCCCACTTCTGTAAACACACAAATCAGTCTGAGACAAGTACCTGGGTCCTAGTGCCCTGCTGTGTGGGGGGATCAGAGCCTGAGTCTTTCTGTGACTTTGGTCCAAAATCTGTAATTTTTCAGGGCGGCTGCAGTTCTAGTCACAGACCCAAGTCACAAGGTCTGTGTAGTTCAATATAGATGCATTAGCATGGCTCAGAGGCCCAAGTCCTGCAATTATAAACCCAAGTTTAATGTGGGTGCTCAAGCACAGGCTTGGAAACACTGAGTCCAAAAGCCATGGTACTGGAGACCTAGACATTTTTCTAAAACTTCAAAGATTGGCAAAGGTATAAAGGGAGATTTAAAAAAATATATAAGATCACAATCTCTTTTGAAAGTCAATGGCACTTCTGCTCCCAAATCATTTAGGTGCTTTTGAAAATCTTTCCCAGAAGCAACTAAAATGAGGTGCTAAGAATGGAAACATTTATGCAATCTTACCTATAATGGATGCTCTGTGAACCACTTACATATACAATTTTCATGTTCACACACTTTTTAATGCTCACAACAAAATTTAGTCCCTGCAACTCACCCATTTAAAGCTACTGCTCAATAAGGAGGGACAAAAATGGAGCCCATTTCAATAAATATTCCTGGTCTATTATTTCTTGTGTATTCCACAAATCTAAAAGCCTATTGACAAGGTGGGGGTGGGGGGGAACCTCAAGATGAATTGGCAGTGATAGCTGGATACCTGACACTGAGATAAATTGAAGTGGATGTGACAGTAGCTGACTTTTCCTAAATTGCTCACACAGCAGTACGTGGACACATCAAATCAGAGAATGTTCACCAAGGTTGAATTGCTTGGCATACTTGGTTTGCTTCCATTGACCTTACTGTGGTAGTTGTTACATGAAAACACTTAAGTGCTAAACTGAAATTCCCATTACATATCTTTTGCTCACGTCACCAGTTCCGATCAGAGAATGTTGGGTTTTTTTTAAGTTTTGCTGCAGATGGTTAAAAATTGGATAAAGGAAGAGCGTTTCTGATCTGACACAGCAGGAATTTACTTCTTTTTGTACTAGGTATTCAGAAATACCCAGAATATATCACAAATAGTATAATAACTTGTAATGATAAACGTGGTCACACTTTATGATAATTTTATTAGTACATGGTTTATAAATGGTAAATAACGAAATAATAGATGGTATAATTATATGCCTATTACTGAAGATAGTAAGTAAATCATAAGGTGCTATCGATTGCTATAAGCCATAATTATAATCAATTGATTGTTTCGTTGGACTCTAACAATCTATTGCAATTGATTAACTATTTGTTAAAAGATTTATCAACCCTTTATAAGATCTGTATAAATAGAGCCTTACTATGAATTGTGACTATAAACTCTTACAGCCTCCAATTCAGAAAAGCCCTAAAATAGGTGCTTCGTTCTAAGTATGTACTTGAATCCTGTGGACTTTGGTGAGATTAAGCAGGTGCTTAATGTTAAGCATCTGCTTAAATGGCCTTCCTGAACAGAGATGCCTACCTGAACCAGGGTCATAGTTAGAAAATGCCCACTACTAAGGCCACTAATTAGACCTTGCTATTTGTTAATATCATCAAATTTGGGACCTAAACCTTCACCCAATAGCAAAGCTTCCATTGACCTCAGTGGGATCAGGTTTGAGCACATGGATGCTGGAAAGACAGCAGATAAGATATATAATGTTGGAAAACCTGCATATTGGAAATGTAATGTAACTACAGCATCAAACTGATATAAAGTTTGCTTAGTGTGCATTTTACTAGACAAAATTCGTCACTTCTTGGCTGCCTTACAAACACATCTACTGCATATGCATCTAATGGGTCTTTTTCAAAGTCCTATATTACTAGTGGGATTTAAAACAATAGAAACATTTAAAATGATGGCTTTTAAAACAGTTTAACCATGTTAAGATTCAGTATAGAAGCGTCAGCTGAATGCTGCATGGAAGGAGCTAGAATAAGATCCTGTATGGGATATTAATTATAATACTTAATAATAATATAAAATCTTATTCCAATAACACCTTTGGCAAACATCTAAGTACTTTAGTAATTACAAATTGTGCAAAATACAGAGGTCGCTCCTTGCTGCAGACAGGCTTTGGGGTGATTTGTAGCAACCAAAACCGATTATAACGTCATACAGCAGAGGAGGAAGAATAGCTTATTCATGTACTCACAAGTAGATTTCTGTAGGCAGATAAGGGTAAATTAAATATACTATGCAGCCAATTTTGTAATTCATCTAGATATCAGTGCTGTATGGCCCTCTTCTTGTGAAAAGTGCCATTAGATCTTCAATTACTACAAGTGGTTCAGACTACAGTTTTAAATTTCATCCAAAAGATGAATCATTATTCATGCTAACAATACTCTGATTAGTTGTCAGCTAGAATGATTGATGATGTTAAAACATCCAAATTATTATATCGAGCTTTTTATCCAGAGATCTCAAAACACTTTATACTTTTTTCCCAATTTATTTGCCCCCTAGTCACGTCTATGACAAATCAAAGGCAGGTTCCACTCAAAGCTAATCCCAAGTAAAAAAAAAAGTAATTGAAGATTTAAAAAAAAAAAATACAGTGCACTGGGGATGGGAAGCCAATTTATTCACTAAATTTAAAAAAGTAAAATAATTGTTGAACACACCTCTCAAAAGTAGGGAAGTCACCAATAAAATATGGAAAAAATAGTATTCCAGTTATTGAATGCCATTCTATGCTGTACTGTACTATTATACTAATTGGTACTCCAATATATAGTAAATTGGTAAATTAATATTTCAATTTAATATAACTAGAAAAGTGTATCAGAAAGAGGAACCAAGCCCACAAAGATATAAAAAGAACATACCAATCATTGATAGATAGAGAGTATGGCTGCAATGGAATGAACTGAACCTAATCCACATATGTGGCTTAGCTCAGAACCAGGTGAACATACATGGTAGGTCTTTCAAAAGGGTTGTGTGAAGTATGCAGTACGAAACTTGATTGAGTAGTATTGGACACTCTTGAAATTGTTGGAATTTTCAAAGCTGGGTAGTACCAGTACTTTGAAAATTCAGCCACATTCTGGCTGTTGTTATGGGTTTAGGAACCAGGTCAATGCTCATTGAAATCAATAGAGGGATTGCCATTTACTCCAATGGACATTGGATCAGGCCCCAATCATCATCTTTCAGAAAAGACGAGGCATATAAGACTATGGTATCTAGCATGAGGAGTATAGTGTTATTATGGGGAATTGATCAGCCTTTAGATTGACTGGCTTGGCATCCTCCACCCCAGGCCCTCAAAGGGTCTGGAGCCCATATTCCTTATCAAAAGAAATGTACAACACATAAGTCAACTCTCCCTCAAAAACTGACAGTGTCCTGAGTAGGGGCACCAGTCCGGAGAGGACTGTAGGACCGTTCTACAGACCAACATTATATGGGTCACAGAGTTGCCTTGTTTGTTTATTTACCCCAGAGTCTCATCAGGTTTGGAACCCTGAAGTCGGGGGGAAGACCCTTCAAAACCACAACAGGTTTCAAATAATATATATATTTATTAACTAAACTACATACATAAAGAAAAGCATAAAATACATATAAACAAATCAAATTATCAGGAAGTAGGTTAATAATATCAAATAATCAAATTAGTATAATTATGAGGTTGATCAAACCATATCAAAGAAGGGGAGGATTGCAAGTGGGCTGGGAGGGGTTGTAAGTGCTTTGGAGGATAGGATTAAAATTCAAAATGATCTGGAGAAATGGCCTCAAGTAAATAGTATGAAATTCAATAAGGACAAATGCAAAGTCTCCACTTAGGAAGGAACAATCAGTTGCACACATACAAAATGGGAAATGACTGCCTAGGAAGGAATACTGCGGAAAGGGATCTGGGGGTCATAGTGAATCACAAGCTAAATATGAGTCAACAGTGTAACACTGTTGCAAAAAAAGCAAACATCATTTTGGGATGTATTAGCAGGAGTATTGTAAGGAAGACACGAGAAGTCATTCTTCCACTCTACTCCGTGCTGATTAGGCCTCAGCTGGAGTATTGTGTCCAGGTCTGGGCGCCACATTTCAGGAAAGATGCGGACAAATTGGAAAAAGTCCAGAGAAGAGCAACAAAAATTATTAAAGGTCTAGAAAACATGACCTATGAGGGAAGACTGAAAAAATTGGGTTTGTTTAGTCTGGAGAAGAGAAGACTGAGAGGGGACATGATAACATTTTTCAAGTACTCTATATAAAAGGTTGTTACAAGGTGGAGGAAGAAAAATTGTTCTTCTTAACCTCTGAGGATAAGACAAGAAGCAATGGGCTTAAATTGCAGAAAGGGCGGTGTAGGTTGGACATTAGGAAAAACTTCCTGACTGTCAGGGTGGTTAAACACTGGAATAAATTGCCTAGTGAGGTTGTAGAATCTCCATCACTGGGGATTTTTAAGAACAGGTTGGACAAGCACCTGTCAGGGGTGGTCTAGATAATACTTAGTCCTGCCTTGAGTGCAGGGGACTGGACTAGATGACCTCTCAAGCTGCCACAACAATGCTCATGCTCGAGGAAGGCCTTCTGTCGTCATAATTTTTTATTATTATTTAAATCATTAATCTGATAAGCAAACCAACCCAGACAAGTAAAGTGACGTAATACAACAGTGGCAAGGTGGCCTGCACCATTACAAGTGCATATTTTATCACTGGGGAGAATTCTGGAAGTTGAGACTCTGGCATGCTGATGAAGAACTCCCAGCAGCTGTACCTGAGACCAGATGTTTTCATGCCCTTGATGGTCCTCATGCATATGTCTGCATATGTTTTCCCTCCTTAGCCACAGCTAAACTTCCTCACCCTTAGAATATTGGGGTGCCCTTATTCTATAGGTTAGTATATTAATTAAGCAAAGCTCATTAACATATACATTAATTGAATTACTATGATTACCTGCGGTTAAGCATCTGCATCCGCACCAAAAATACTCTCAAACTGGTACAAACGGCCTTCTTGCAACACTTGTGACTGCTACAAAACAATAAACAGAGTCTTATGCCACCTTGTGACTTAATGCCACTGTTAATTTACTTACTTATGCTAATTTATCGAGTAACTACTTCTACTCAGGCTATAAGGCCTTATGCTTAAATTCTTCTTCTATATCTAGGCCTATAGGTGTCCTGCATTTCTGCTATCAATTCCTTACCCCTTTATTTTATGATTGCTGTTATAATTACTATATGGCTACTCTCCCGACATGAGGACAGACACAGGAAACTAAGGCAATTAGAGCCAAACTCAATTTGTGGAAATCATTAATTCCTCAGATTAAGAATTCCAGTCCTTTATATTTCAGGTGATCTGTATAAAAACAAACACTCGGACTGGCAGAAAATGGGAACAGCTGAATGAATTTATTGACAACTGTGTTATCAAAAAGCCCCTTGAGCTAGACATTTTGGGGTTTGGCTCTAATTGCCTTAGTTTCCTTTGTCTGTCTTCAGATCCCTTCTGCCTCAAATGTTTAAAACCTAAAGGGGAAAAATCCCCACTCTTTCTTTGCCCAATTGAAATCTTCATTAAAAAGAAAAAATAGAGTTTCTTATACTTTATTGTACAAGTTTTGGCTGGAGAGGAGGGTGGTGGTTGATGTTTTAACATAAGTGTACTTACAGAGTGTGGGCTTTGTCTTCCTCTAGAAGGGTTCTTTCCCTTGCCTTGCAGGTGATGGAGGTTAAGCCCCATAACATCCCTACATGACATCTGAAGCAGAGTAGTGGCTGGTCTCTATGAGAGTTATGAGTCTGCTTCAGATGCCATGTAGGGATGTGAAGGGGCTTAACCTCCATCATCTACAAGGCAAGGGAAAGAACCCCAATTAGTCATGCTCTGTACCTGGGAGGTGATTAACTAATTGCCTCCTGGGTAGAGGAGGTGGAGTTATGCTTTATAAATAGACTGTGGGAGACTGCAGAGGAGACAGGGCTGTTCTGGCAAAGAGAAGCCCTGGGAATAGGGTTTAACAGACAGGAAACAATGGAGGAAGAGCACTACAGGAATAAGTTGAGCACCTGTAGGGGAAGCCCCAAGGTAGAGCCATCATGGGGACTACACTGAAGTTTGACAGGGGTGGAAGGGCTCTTAGTTTGAAGATTTGTTTGGACTCATATTTGAACTTGTTCATGCTACTGCGGAAGGGAATTAGACTTCTGTGTGACTTGGCTGGAGGGCCAAGACACAGAACACCCAGAGGGAGAGTTGGAAGAAGACACAGGCTGAAAAAGACCATTGCAAGTCCAAGGGAAGGGCCAGTAGGGGGTGCCAGAGACAAGGACCCAATGCTACACTGTGGACAGAGACAAAGGGGCACCCACAAGGCGAGAATCCATGCTTAGAAGGGGGTCTTTATTCTTTAATTCAGCCAGTAGTAACAAAAGCTCGTAGCACTTGGGTTCATACTGTGACACTGCACCCCATATTCATCATAGTAATATTATTATGATATGATTATGACATAATTATGATGCATTTGTACAAAAAAAGGCATGTGAGGTAAAATTGAAAAAGTTATGATTTGCTGAATATGACTTTCCTATTTGTATGCATGTATCATTTTTGTATCTGAAGTTACAAATATTGACTAGGGATCTGTATTTCAAATGGGCTTACTCTGGAAAACACCCACAGCCAGCCTTTCCGGTACAACAATGAAGAAGCCAGACAGTGCTGATGGCCCATCAGCAAAGACAATGGACTGTGAAAGAACTCAGCCTTCCTGTAAATGCTCTGGCTGCTATAACCCAGCCAGGACCCGTGACCAGACCACATGTCTCTGGACTCCATCAGTATTTTTCCACAAATGGGTCTGGGAACCAAGTTTTGAAACAAAGGGTTCCCGCCGTATGCTAAAGCTATATAGGGCAGGGAGTGATCTTATCAGTTGTTCTTCACTCCCCACACAAGAAGACTTCTGGAAACACCTGAGGAACAAAGACTGAAGTGGGGGAAGTGCTGGACCCAGGGATTTCTAGCCTGTGTATGAAGACGTGAGAAACCCAAGCTGCAAAGCTACTGCCGCTTGTCCCTTAAGCATCTACTAGTCTGCCCGTACCATGAGTTAGGGTGAGAATCTGCTATTCATACCCAATCTATCTAGCATATTAAACTTAGGTTGTGTTTTTGTTTATTTTCTCGGTAATCTGCTCTGATCTGTTTGCTATCACTTATAACCACTTAAAATCTGTCTTTTGTCGTTAATAAATTTATTTTATGTTTTAATCTAAACCAGTGAGTTTGGAGTGAAGTGCGTGAGACTCTTAGCTCAGAGGGGCTGTTGCATATTTCTCTCCATATCGAGGGGGGCGAACTGGACAATACATTCATACTGGTCGGGGTATGGACCAGGGCAGGATGGTACCGCTCTGAGACCCTAGCCTGGAAAGCTGGGGGTTATTTTGGTTGTAGTCTCTCTATTGTTGGTTCACATGCAGCGGCTGGTCACAGAGCCTGCATGTAACTGCAGCTGAGCGTGTCCCTACCTGTGTGTAATGCTGGTGAAGTGTAGGACCAGGAGCAGATCTGCAGTTTGTCACAGAAGCATGATGTGAGAGGGAGCCCAGGCTGGTGGGTCAGAGGGGAAGGGCTCCCCTTGTTGGCCAGGGGAGCACAGAGGGCACAAATGAAGGCAGAATGCATCCCAAAGGTTTGGAGAATGTACCCTTGTTAGTACTTGTTATTCAATATCCTAATTTGGACCACATCAGCTGCTCCAGTGCACCCAAACACCACAGGTATGGGCACAGTATAATAACCTAAGCAGAATAGAATGCTCTTCGCTCCTGGACACTTTGTGTTGTCCACCAGACTCTGATGCACCTCAGTATAGTTATAAATGACCCATTTCCTCAATATTTTTGAGAGTCCAGTGCTATGGATAGTGGCTCTTATTGGCTCCAAAATTAATTCAAAACTTTATTGGAAGGAAATCCAGGAAATGAAGAAAGAAGGAAATAGGAATGTGACAGTTTTGGATTGGTGACTAACTGCTGAAACATTTTGGACCGAGTGACATTTTCTGAAAGTGCTATCTGGGAGAGCTGCCAATATGGAATTATAATAGTCAATCTGTGGACTGACAAGACAGGGTCGTGAACTGGTGTTTGCAAGAGAGGGGCAAGATTTTGATGGCAGAGGGAAACCTTTATCACCTAATTCAGATGGGAGTCAAAAGATAAATGGAAGCCCTTTCATGAAGACTACCAAGTTGCCTAGCAACTAGAGGAGGCACTATTACCATAAGTTTTACAAAAGAGATGACACCTTTGAGAATATTTCCGTTTTCTGGAAAGCGAGCAATTACCAGCCGCTCCTTTTGAGAATCAGATTATGTAAGCATTGCAAATACAGATGCCATAGATGGAATCCACAACTTTAGTTCTGCAGGGAAAGAAAAAATCTGCCCAGCATCTCCATAGAAATGAGCACTTCGGTGACAGAGTCATAGGAGAACATATAATGGCTGGAAACTGAAATTGAAAACTACAGAAAATTGAAAATTATGGAACCTCGGGGAGCACCACAGTGTCTCAGCAAGTCTGCACTCAACATAACTGAAGAGAAAATGGATACAGTCTGATGCGGTACAAGTGGTAAATGAGGAGCAATCAATGGGGAAATACTGAGAAGTAGTGGGAGAAAATTCTTGCACCTGTGATGTTGGTGGGAGTCCAATACTAGGCTCAGAATACCCACTTGGGCTGCTATATGGCAGCATTGCAACTGACAATGAGAGCTCAAATAGCTACCAAAAAAGCAGTACAAGACTGCAGGCTAAGAACTGATTTTATAGAGTTTGCTGCACCATTCCATATGTTGTAATAAGTAACAACAAGACAATTATTTCAAATTATTTGCAGTTTTACACCAGGAATTACAATTATCCCCCTCAGTTTGTTGTCTCTTCCCCGTTGTCTTGCTTGAATTCTGCAAGGGTAGGGGAATCTCTTCAACAGCTAGATTCACGCGTTTAACCTCAGTGCAATGCAGGATTCAGGTGCGATTGCCCTACCTTGCTAATGTGCAGAGGTCCACAGGCAAGAAGATGATATCCTGGAGTCTCATCTAATGTCCATTTGAGGTCAGTGGGTTTCCCTCAATTGATTTTACTGGGCACTGAATTGGGTTGTTGGAGAGAATTTTCAGTAAAGGGCCTCTGATGTTGCCAGTAGAAAGAGAAACTATGGCAGGTAACACGTAAAATGGAGATTTGGAGGGTTAAGAGGAAATCTAAGTAGAAAAAACTAAACACACGAGCTGGTCGAAAGATAAGGTTTTCATTCCATGGAAACATTTAACCAATAGTATTTGTTTCATTCTCATCAAATTTTCCATGGAAAATTCTGACCTTTTCTAGAAATATTGAAAATTAGAGTGTTTCAGTTTTGGGGCATTCTGTTTTTTTTTAATTAAATATGGAAATTTTGCATAGAAAACAGATACTTTTGTGAAAAAAATGTGTTGAATTGAAAATTCAATTTTCCATCCAAACACAGTTTCAGTGGAAAATTTCCAACCAGCCCCAATAAACACAAATAACAATTTTTAAGTATATTAGAAGTAAGAAGTCTGTAAGAAATCCAGTGGGTCAGCTAAACTTCAGAGTCATCAATCTTCATAGCACTTGATGGGGAAATATCTATCTCCAGAGCTGCTCTATAAAGGTAATAAAATTGAGGCACTGTCAGATACTCAGGTGTCAAAAGAGGAAGTGATAGAGTGAATTGACAAATATGAAACTCATCCAAAGCCTATTGTAATTAGTGAAAACCTCTGAGGTATTTTCAATAATAAACTGTATCCCTAGTTGGCTCCAGAGTTTCTCGTCTAAAACATCTAAAGCAACTGAGTGAAATGCATTTTTGTGTCTGTACAGGTTAAGTTAATTGTTCCATTACCAGGACAGAATTATTCTGCCTGCTTCTCAGTTACAGTCCCCGACAGCACTCAGGCTTGTGGGAACGAGAATGCTATTAACCACATAGCGACATCCTAATCTGGGGAGAAGTTACTTCTTGGTTCATCCTTGCATGTCAGTCAACCAGGATAGAATTTTAAAGGAGACCCAGGAGAAAGTCATCTTAATGGATCATCCTTTATTGACTTGTTAGCTAAGGATTAAAAAAGGGCCCTTGCAACAAAGATTTCCAGCCCTTTTCTCCTTCAAAACCAACAGCCCATTGTGTGTGGGCGGGGGGGTTAAGTCAGACTCCAATTAGACTAGTAGACTGATGAAGTATATCGGCAATGCCTTTGTCTAATGACTGGGGGGGGAAGGGGGGAGAGAGAAACAAGAATATAGCCACTTGTCTTTTTCCTGCCAGGCTTTGAGGGCCTAGTCCAAAGTCCGTTGAAGGCGATGGAAGTTTTTCCACTGACTTTTATGGGCACTGCATGACGTTCTTTTAAGTGCCCATGAATGTTGTTGAAACAGAGCGAAGGTTGCCAAGCCCTGACTCATGTCCTTACAGAATGTGCAGAGTGGTAAAACTTGAACCTTTGCAAACCAGAATATCCACATTTAAGGTACACATCGCCTCCAGAACAGAACCTTAAAACTGCCACCTGCAGCTGGCAATACCCCTTTTAATTGTTTTTATGCACGAATGAAAATGGTTGATAAATTTGCATCTTTTGGGTGAAAGTATCTATTTGGAAGGTTATAGTTCAGGGGTGGGCAAACTTTTTGGCCTGAGGGCCACATCTGGGTATAGAAATTGTATGGCGGGCCATGAATGCTCAAGAAATTGGGGTTGAGGTGTGGAGATTTGCTATGAGAAACTTTTCTAGTGTCTGACATTTCCTTTGGACTTCTTTTTCCACAGTAACTACAGCACCTGGAGGGGTGAACTTGATAGGCATACAAACCCAGTATTGCCAATCCCACTTGTTCATAAATCGTGTGTCAGGCTCACCAAAAATCACGAGATTAGTTTTAAAATCGTGAGATTATGTAAAAACAATAGAGACGGTGGTCTTTTTGTTTGCCTTCTGCTTTTTGAGACTTTAGGGTGGACCGGGGTCACATTTTGAAGCTTTCTCCACAGCCACAAGGGCTAGAAACTTACTTTTTCTTTAAGAATGAAGGCTGAAATCATCACATATCCACTTGACTCCAGGAGCTGGGGCTTTAAGGAAAACAATTATCATGAGACTCATGACAAAATCTAGAGTTAGTAACACTGAAAAGCAAAGGTTCATATAGATTGGATGAATTATCATGGGGTTGAAATGTGCTGTCTGTGTTTATTTTTCATCATAAGCATAAGTTTGGTATTTTTGACTAATGAGTGACAGGATACTGTCAATTTGAATCTTACTCCAGGCCTTATAATAGGTCTCTTTATTAGAGGTGCTTTTTCTGACAATCAGCAACCCCTTTGTTGCTGCTGATTTCAAGCTGTCTGCAGAACTATGGCTTACAAACAAGAGGGAGGGGTAGCTCAGTGGTTTGAGCATTGGCCTGCTAAACCTAGTGTTGTGAGTTCAATCCTTGAGTGGGCCATTTAGGGAACTGGGGTAAAAATCTGTCTGGGGATTGGTCCTGCTTTGAGCAGGGGTTTGGACTAGATGACCACCTGAGGTCCCTTCCAACCTTGATGTTCTATGATAAGAACAGCCATACTGGGTCAGACCAAAGGTCCATCTAGTCCTGTCTTCTGACAGTGGCCAATGCCAGGTGCCCCAGAGGGAATGAACAGAACAGGGAATCCTCAAGTGATCCATTTCCAGTTTCTGGCAACAGAGGCCACAGTCCTGCTGCACCTGCACAAATGGCTTTTTCTGGATCACCAGCTGAGCTGCAGCCACAGTGGATATCCTACTTTTTCTTCGGAATGATTTTTTTTAAACTGCTTCTCTAAAGAGGAAGAAGGTGCTTGGCACATAAACTCGGATCAATCCCAAGAAAGTGATGTCAGTTTGGGGCAGGTCAGAGTCATAACGTGACCTCCAAGTGTTCGCACAAATATGTTCTATGAACCATACAATGTTAATATCACATGATTTTTAGTGGGAGCTGTGTATTGGGAACCTTGTGGTTGAAAGACCTCAAATTTGGACCACTAAACCTATCCTGAATCGCAATGAGGCTTGGCAATTTTCAAGAGACTCCAAATAAACATGTGGATTTGAGAACATTTACAGAAATCAGGTAACAGTAACCTAGTCTCTGCTTTAATTATCGTGGTGCTATCACCCCATTATGATATAGGAATTATTTCATTATTCATTTCTGAAGGCACTGCAGTGAGAGAGGAGGGGTCAGACAGGTACAGAGCACAGGACATTTGTTGTGCAAATTTGTGCATATTCATATATGATCTTCTCCCCTCAAACATCTCTGCAGATCCCTGAGTTACAGGGTTCCCTTATGATCTGGAGAGCAGTATCCTGACTTTTAATCTAAATAACTTTGCCCGCTGCATGGCCAACATATGTAGTTCTGCACATTCCAAAAAGCCATGTCTATTTTTTTTTTCTGGCTAGAGCCCAAAGTCTTATACATTCAGCTACGGTACATCCTCTGCACTTGCTCTTGTAGAGATAGCAACATGGTCCTGCCTTTTGCACCAGCATCGATTTAATCTTTAAACTACTATAACACCTTCTGACCTTTCTGCAACTTTCAAAGAGATTCAGGAAAACTTTATACTGAATATATCTTTTCAATGTATGGCAAGTCTCAGCTTACTTAGTTTGCTAATGTCTGCTAAGACTTTTTAATATAATCATGCCACAAACATTCAGATAAATATATATAACAAAAAAGCATATTTCCCTTAAACTTACTGGATAAAAATATGTTTTACAAGGTAAGGATGGGGGTAACGAATTCTTGTGGAATTATAGAAAAGTCCAGCTAAAGAAAGATTTTTGCAGACAGGCCATTTAGGTATTTTTTGTAAAATCTTATGAAGAATCAATTACAAATTCTATATGTTTTATTCCTCTACAATCCTTTCCAGACTATTTAGTTAGGGTCAGCGTCTGGCTGCTGGTCTGTGATGTAAAGAAAGATGACAGGAGGTCCTTCCCATAATGCACTTGTGAAGGAAGCATTTGGAATTCAGAAGCTAGCTGACCTTAGTGCAAGGTTCATGGGAGTTGTAGCAGGGCTGGAAGATCTAGGTATGATGAAATGGATATGGCCAGGTGGCGTGGGAGTAGCACTATGGTCCTTTGTCATTTCCCCAACTCTTTCAAACTGACTGGTAGACCCAGACTGGGCTGGAGGAAACGCACACTGCACTCTAGTAAAACATGTAGTTGTTGCCCCTCGTAAGTGCTCTCATCCAGCAGCTTTGAATGGTAAAAGGAGAAGTCAACTGTGCCAGCCGGTGTATCTGTAGCCAAAAGGATTCTGACTGCCGTCTGCAGAAGACAGAGGGGGCCTGATTCTCCTCTCACTGACTTGAGTATAAATTGAAGTCAAAGAAGTTAACTCAGCGTAAAGAGAAAGGAAAATCAAACCCTTTCCGTAAGCAGAATGCCTTTGGCTTCTGATACTGCAGTGCTTCCTGACTCCGACTCTTCTAATGTGGCAGTGATTGGAAAGGCCAGACTTTAGCCCTTAGTTTCTCTGTAAGTAATTCTAACCCCCAACACTGCAAGCACTCCATTTTCCTAGGACCAGGAAAGTCATTTGCTTTCAAATGCAAAAATTAAAAAATAATGTAAGGAATAGTTAGGTTTCCAGCAAGAGGGCTCCTCTGAGTGGAAATAAAACCTCCTCCCAGCTTTGCAATTGAGACATGCAGGAGCAATATAAATGCTGAACTTTAAATATATTTAAAACATTCAGTAGTTTAGGATTACCATTTCCAGAGACCGGCAAAGCATGAAGGATGCGTTGCCACAGCAACAAGGGTCTAATGCTTTTTGGGATTCAGCCAGCCATGTTTTGATACTATTTTCTGCTAAGTGCATGTAAAACAACCACAATTTGTAAAAGTTATTATAACCACTTTAAATGCATTTATGCCTGAAGAGAATTAAAAAGCCCTTACATTGAGTTTTGGAGCTAAGAAAATTATTTTAAAATGCTTATTATTAACCTAGCTGTACTACTTTTCTGGTTAAAGTGTATTGAAATCAGTCTTTTAGTTCTGTGCAGTACTTTTTTTTTTGGTCCTAAACAAGTACTTAAAAAGTAATTTTCATTCATTTTTAACTACTGATAAAAGAGAAAAAAAAGCATCTCGGCATCTCTCATGCTAACTAATTTATAAAACTCACCTCAGTCATGTGTAAAAGAATAAATTATATATGCGTTATTTGCACGGTATAATTTGGGCACAGAGGATAGAAAACTAGATCAAGAACATCTGATCCTGCATTTCTGATCCAACTGTTTATTCAAACACATTAATTCACTGTCGATCTGGTGAGCTCCCCTACGATTCCACAGTTACATTCTGTTACAAGTGGTGCAAATGCCTTTAAAGGGCTAGGTAAAAATGTCTCTTGCTGGGAGGGAAAACATAATAATGTGATAGTAAAGAAACTGGGCTTTCTTCTTTGGCTTAAAAGGCTTGCTTCATTCCAGATTTGTACTGAACCGAACAAAGGAGGAATTCACCCCTTTGTAAAGATCAGGCCAAGATCTAGGCACCACTAATTTAGTGAACTAAAAAAGTCTCACATTTATGAAAATGATGTTGGGTCAGATTATCCCTCCAGCGCCTTACACAAAGGAGATTGAAATGGAAAGGATCTGGGTCGTGAAAGGGGATGGTGCTCCTTCGCTATCTGAGACTCTGCCCATGCCAATGGAGCTCTCTATGGTGTCCCTGGGCAGTTGGTGAACAAGGGCAGGAAGGGAAGGCCTTGCAGCCCATTGCTTCCCTAGATAGTAGATGTCTGAGCAGATACCTGCTCTATATTTTGAAGTTCCCACAGAGAGAGGAATTTAGCACAGCTATGGAGAGCCCGGTCTGCAGCAGGAGCTATGGGGCCAGAGTGTCGGGAGAAAAAAGGAGCATTGACCTTCTGTGAAATCCCAGCTTCCCATCTCTATTGATCTCAGGTTTGCACCCACCCCTGCCTCCCCAGCAACTTCCAAAATCCCTCCCCTCTGAGAAGACGCGATGGAAATTCCACAAGCTGAGCCTCCGTTTCTTGTGCCCCAAGATTCCCCTCCTCAGAGCAGATGATTTGGCTCTTGGTTAACTCTGAAACTGAGGATGGTCTTATCTATGGATGCAGAGAATTACTTCTAGCCGATCAGCTATTGCATGCTTAGGATAGGTCTTACTCTGGCAACATCCCCATTGCAAGAAGCAGCGGATTCACTAGGCAAGAGGACGTGGGTCCCTAGAGAGTGTCCCTTGATCTCAGGACGTTGTAGTTTGTGATGGGCTGCCTGTAGTCACTAGGCATCATTCTGACAGTTGGAGGTCAGTCAGAAATGGTGTCATTCCAGCCACTTCCTTTCCTCCCGTCACACCCTATGCTGAGTTTATGGATGGCATATGAGCCACTCTTGCAGCCTTACTCTAGAAGTGAAAGATTCCAACTTGTAGAGGAATCAGCCGTTGCCTGGATGTGCCAGGGTAATAGAGGCTTTGTGCTGGAAGGCTGGACCAAAAGGGGCTGTATCAGACCCAGGATTTAGCCATAATCTTTTTTATTGTTTCTGATACCATCTACACAAACCCATAGGACTTAATGAATCGATTGGCATTTCTGTGGCATCCAACTCTCTTAGCATCAAGGCTTTTAAGAATGACCGTGTCCCTCTATCTGGGTCAGCTACCGACAGCAAGCGATCTTTTATTTCTGTTTGTAAATCATTCATAAACGGTCTTTGATTTTTATAATTTATCATTTTTCAGAACGGTTTGATAAATGACTTATGCAAACGTGTTTCACCGGGGAGTGTTGCTTCAGGTAGTCACAAGGTGTAATTAACTAATAGTGTGAGTGATCACTTAAGTCACATGATATTGTTTCTGCCCTCTGACTGGCTACCTCCCAAGCATGCCCAAGGCATCCACGAACACTTCTGAGAACACCCTTGCAAGAGCATCTAAACCTGCCAGGGTTCTGCACCTCTTTCCCCATTTCTGAGCTCTCAGGCTAGGTCTACACTACCCGCCTGAATCGGTGGGTAGAAATCGACCTCTCGGGGATCGATTTATCGCGTCCCGTCGGGACGCGACAATCGATCCCCGAATCGACGCTCTTACTCCACCAGCGGAGGTGGGAGTAAGCGCCGTCGACAGGAAGCGGCAGAAGTCGATTTTGCCGCCGTCCTCACAGCGGGGTAAGTCGGCTGCGATACGTCGAATTCAGCTACGCTATTCACGTAGCTGAATTTGCGTATCTTAAATCGACTCCCCCCTGTAGTGTAGATGTACCCTCACAGAGCACCCACATCAAGTGCTTGGCTTCTTGACCATGCCTGTCTTGAATGGCATCTCACAATTCTTCCAGTCTTGGAGCAGGACCTGGGTACACTACCCCATGTGGACCAACCGCCGCATATCACCCCCAGGCCTGACTAAGATTTAGGCATCTCCTCCATTTGGGGACCTGGAACAACTGATATAGTGACCGACAGCCTCTTTAACACCCAGTAATCTTATTTAGTAGCTGGAACAAAGGGTTAGAGAAAAAAGGGAGAGTAAAACAACAGCGTGAAGATGCATATTTACTTGTATTTCACTACAAACTAAGGGCTGGTCTTCACTACCCGCCCGGATCGGCGGGTAGAAATCGATCTCTCGGGGATTGATATATCGTGTCTCGTCGGGACGCGATAATCGATCCCCCAATCGACGCGCGTACTCCACCAGCCCAGGTAGGAGTAAGCGCCGTCGACGGGGGAGCCGCGGCGGTTGATTTGCCGCCGTCCTCACAGCGGGGTAAGCCGGATCAGATACGTCGAATTCAGCTACGCTAGTCCCGTAGCTGAATTTGCGTATCTGAAATCGATCCCCCCTGTAGTGTAGACGTAGCCTAAGTTAGATAGGCTTTCCTCTTCCTGTACACCAGTGGTTCTCAAACTTTTTTACTGGTGACCCCTTTCACATAGCAAACCTCTGAGTGCGACCCCCCTCTTATAAATTAAAAACACTTTTTAATATATTTAACACCTTTGTAAATGCTGGAGGCAAAGTGGGGTTTGGGGTGGAGGCTGGCAGCTTGCGATGCCCCCATGTAATAACCTCATTACCCCCTGAGGGGTCCCGACCCCCAGTTTGAGAACCCCTGCTGTACATGAACAGGAATGAACCAGCAAACATTCTGCTACGGACCCCTGCTCCTCCTGTGTGTGTGGGACCCGCAAAGCTGGCTCTCTCCCTCTCTCTTTCTCAGGAAAGCTGAATTTAAAAATCCCCCACCTGCCCTGTGGGTGTCTGGGGCCAATTACTATATTGCTGAATAGTTTTCAGGCCCCAGGTGTGCAGCCTCCTGGTGCCGGAGACTAGGGGCTAGTCTACACTAAACACATTACAGTGGCACCGATGCAGCTGCACTCCCATAGGGCAACTGGGGAAGATGCTCTATGCTGACAGGAGAGCGCTCTCCCATTGACATAATAAAGCCGCCTCTGTGAGAGGCGGTAGCTATGTCAGCAGGAGAAGCTCTTCCACCAACATAGAGCTGTCCACACCAGTGCTTAGGGCAGTGTAACTTATGTTGCTCAGGGGGGTGGCTTATTCACATTCCTGAGCGATATAAGTTATCCTGACATAAGTGGTAACATCTACAAGCCCCAGGTTTATCGAGCATCCGGCAGGGTCTTCACAGGAGAAAGCCTAAACGATGGCTGCTCCATTGTAAAGGCAGTTGGCCCATTCAGGCTCAGTGACTTGATGGCTGGGTCTTCTCTGTGGGCCGGGATGTTAAAACTGCCGGAGTAGGTGGGCCCCACTAACCCACTTTGTTAGGGCCTGTCTACATGTGAAAGTTAATCTGAAATACAGTAGTGTGTGAATATTTCCAGTTAGCTTCATGTATGCATGCTATTACTCCAGAATAAGTGCCTCACTCTAGCTAAACTAATTTGGAATAAGGCACTTTTAGTCTGGATTAATAGTGTGCACACATGAAGTTAATCAGGAATAACTCCCTATGTAGACAAGCCCTCAGTCTAACAGTCTTAGAAATCAAGCAGATAGCTCACAATTTGGGATACAGATTGAAATGTGTAATTGATACAGGTCCTTATAGTCACATTTCATCACATCACTTTCTCTTCCTGTGGAAGATTTTGCAAGCAAAATGTTACTGCCATGAATATCTACGGAAAGGGAATACAAAATGGTGTGGATTCTGTCAAAGGGAATTCATGGTTTTCTTTTCTTTGGAATGAGTGCTTTTGAATATTTCTTTTGCAGTATGTTCCCAGTTCTAAAGCACAGTGCCTGCTGTGTGCCATGTTAGGATGTTGTTGTGTCTTCAGTGATGGCAATGCTTGAGTTGCTGATGCAGTGCAGTGTTTAAACAAATGGCTCTCCTTCGTTCAGTGTGACAAAACTAAGGCCATGTCTGCGTTTAAAACACTACAATGGCATAGCTGTAGCACTTCAGTGTAGACACTCACAACAGCGGCAGTAGGGGTTTGCCCATCGTAACTACTCCACCTCGCTGAGAGGCGGTAACTACGTTGATGTCTACATGAGGGTGTTAGACTGGCATAGCTATGTCTCTCAGGGTTGTGGATTTTTCACACCCCGAGAGATGTAGCTATACCGATATAAGTTTTCAGTATAGACCAGCCCTAAGAGATTAATTATAAAGCATAATGCACTAAAGATTCTAAATTGCTGTGGGGGTGAGTCACCCCTGTGCAGAGGACCAACTCAAAGACCAATGCATTATTTATGCCCCACTTAAATCTGTCATGGATAAGGTCCGACTTTAAGTTGTGCATAGGGTTCATGCTGGTGCTGTGAATTTTACCCTGTTTGAATACCAAGAGATTGAGTCTCCATTGCTTTACTCCAGTTTTCGACAGGTGTAGCTCTGCTGACAGCTATGGAGAGACACTAGCATCAAACTGGAGTGATGCAGAGTTGAACCAGGTCCTTGCAAGCATACCTGCTATTTATGCCAGTAGCAAATGCATACTCATCCCATGGCATCATTTATCACACCACACAATGGGCGTTATCCTTTGGCTCTATAGTCTAGTGACTTTAACATATTAAAAAAAATAGCAAAACAAATCTTGAAGAAAGTTACTCTTCAGAAGGATGGAAACATTTTCTTCTGTTTTTTTTAGCATGGAAATGCCCAGTTGAAACATCAAAGGGATAATTCCACAGAATAGATCGTGTTCTAATGCCTGCAAATACATCAAAGACTTTGAATTTAAAATCTTCATATTTTATTTATGAGCCCCTTAGAAGGAGATGCCTCATTAGCAGCAAATTTACAAACAAAGGAAGTGCTCTTTGAAAGGAATGCATGTGGAGGATTGGGGAAATCTGTCCTAAAACAACACAATGACAAGTATTAGGGGACAGTGGAATAGTGGATTTCCAATGAATTTAGCCTTTAACCACTGAATCATAGAAACATAGGGCTGGAGGAGAGGTTGAGAGGTCATGTGTTCTAGTCCCCTGCACTGAGAGGGAAAGTAAACCTAAACCACCCTTGACAGGTGCTTATCTAATCTGACCGGGATTCCACAACACCCCTCGGTGTTAACTATCCTTATAGTTAGAAAGTTTTTCCTAATATCTAACCTAAAATCTCCCTTGCTGCAGATTAAGCCCATGACTTCTTTTCCTCTCTTTGGTGCACATAGAGAAGAATTTATCACAGTCCTCCCTATAACAGCCTGTGGCGGGGTGGTCACCCCGTTCCTGCCATGAAGGGCATAAAACAGCCCTGGGAGAGGGCTGCAGTGAGAAAAGCCAGGCTGATTGGGGGAAGCAGCCACAGGTGGGGCCATGCC